>NC_142803.1:75652400-75674822 GCF_049724085.1 Artemia sp. Qi Xiang Cuo
GCTATTTAAAAAAAAAAAAATCTATCCCAAAATTCTTATCAGATGGCTTATCGTGGAGCGGGAGGGGCTAGATGCCCTCCCATCTCTTTTGACTCTTAAAAAGTGAACTAAAACTTTCAACTTCCAATCAAATGAGCCCTCTTTAAAGTTAATACGAGCCCGCCTTGCATATAAGACCCATATATACCCCCAGGGCATAACTATTTTTAACAAAATAGCCATCTTAAAATTTTATTGGATGCATTTGGGAGAAAGTTTCAGGACGGGGAGGGAGGGGCTGGCTATCCTCCAATATATTTTGACGCTTAAAAAGTAAACTAGAACTTTCAAATTCCAATCAAATGAGCCCTCTTTGAAGCTTATATGAGCACTCCTTCCATAAGAACCATATATACCCCCAGGGCGTAACTTATAACCCTTGCCCCTGAAGATTGTGGGGGAAGTGTCCTGTTCAATCAAATAGTTTCCAAAGCTTTCAACTATGTTGAACAAAATGGCTATATCAAAATTTTGATTAAATGTTTTTGGGGAAATGGTGGGTTTGGAAGAGGTGTCAGTTGCCTTAGAATCACTTTCGACTATTAAAAAAGGAACTAGCCGTTTAAATTTCCAATCGGATGAGCCCTTTCTGAAGTTTCTACGACAACACTGTCTATACAAAACCTTATATGGCCCCAGGGCATAACTTATAACCCTTGCCCTGAGGGCTGTGAGGGGGGGGGTTGTCATCGTCAAAGACCAAACTTCCAGAACTTAAAACTACGTTGAATAAAATGGCTATATCAAAATTTTGATTGGATGTGGTTGGGGAAAAGGTGGGCGTGAGAGGGAGGTTAGTTTCCCTTTCGACAATTAAAAAGAGCACTTGCTCTTTGAATTACCTATCGAATGACTCTTTTTTGAAGTATCTGTGACAATGCCTTCAATAAAAACCATATTATGCCCTCGGGGCATAACTTACAACCCTTGCCCTGAAAGCTGTGGGGAAGTGTCCTCCTCAAAAACATAATTTCTATCTGAAAATCAACTACGGTGAACAAACTGGCTATATCAAAATTTTGATTGGATGTGTTTCAGGAAATTGCTTATGACTATTAAAAAGGGCACAAGCCACTCCAATTTCCAACTGAATGAGCCCTTTTCGAAGTTTCTACGACAACTTCTTCGATACAAAGTGCCCTTCTCTAAAGGAAAAATATAATAAATAATAAATTGTGCCAACATCGTTCTTATATGGCCCCGGGCATAACTTAAAACCCTTGCCCTGAGGGTTGTGGCGAAGTGTCCTCCCCAAAAACATATCTTCTATCTGGAAATCAACTACGCTGAACCAAATGGCTATATCAAAATTTTGATTGGATGTGTTAGGTTGAATGATGTGCGTTGGGGTTGGGGCTAGTTGCCCTCCAATTACTTTTGACCCTTAAAAAGGGCACTAGAACTCTCGATTTGAACCCCCATTCAAATGAACCCCCTTTGAAGTTTCTACGACGACCCCTTCCATATAAAGTACCTCTGCGAAAAACATAATAATAAATAAATATATAAATAATAATAATAAAAGATTGGAGCCGTATGGCCTTTACTTTAGGCAACGCTATAGCGTTGCCTCTGATAACACTTTTGTCTATGTACAAGCATAACATTAATTCGGTTAACGTAGGAAATACGGCTTTCCTTATTTTCGTATTAATCATCAGCATAACTATGTCCTGGAAACTTCTACTTTCGTGTTAAAGCTATAAAATAGCATGTCTCGTATTAAATCTCGAGTTAAGCATGGTTGTGTTCTATCCCCATTTATATAGATTATTTTTATGGACCTTGTCTTAAGAAGCACAAGAAAGGCAATGGGAGAACATGGAATCCAAAGGGGGTAAAACCTCTGGACTTAAAATTGCCTACGGATTGTTTTGGGTACCCAACTGACTGATTATATTTCAAACGATAGGCTGTACGAAAAGTGCAGTTTAATACTGCTTTCTAGGCCTATAATTGAGAGAAGGGTTGAGATGGCCAAGCCGTGTTTTGCAGATGGAGGATGTCTGATTATCTAAAATTGTCCTTTTCGGTCAACCATCTAGGTCTAAACAGAAAGCACGTCGTCCGCGGTTGGGGTGGGAGGACCTCACTAAGAAATATTCAAGGGAAATGGGAACGTCCTGGGAGGGCGCAAAGAGGGGGACTATGAATAAATTGGGATGGAGGAGGAGCGCGTGTTTCTGTGTTGGCCTCAAGCGTTTTGGTGCTTCGATTTGTCGTAAGTAGCAATAGTAGTAGGCTAGTATTTAACTCTGGAAAATAATAGTC
The DNA here is from genome assembly GCF_049724085.1 of Artemia sp. Qi Xiang Cuo. Classification (NCBI taxonomy): domain Eukaryota; kingdom Metazoa; phylum Arthropoda; class Branchiopoda; order Anostraca; family Artemiidae; genus Artemia; species Artemia sp. Qi Xiang Cuo. The sequence goes on from NC_142803.1 coordinate 75,654,711, forward strand.
AGCAATTTTACTTGCATCTGATCTTTTGCAAAAACTGAGTGAGCACGAGAGGAGGTATAGAAAGCATAGAAAGCATAAAGCATAAAATTTTTTGTTGCCACATTTTAGGCACTACCATAGAAGATTTACAACAACAAAAAATGAAAAATAGACTAAGCATTGGATTTCAAACACTCCATAAGGCCTTGGACTTAAGTTACCCTTCAAAGTTATAATGCAGTGAAAAGCCTACAAATCTTACTTACATCAAGTGAGTAAGATACTTGTACAGCGGGATTCATTCTTTTTGAATCTGTGAATTCAACGAGTCGTACATATGAAATTACTCAAAATTTTTAACAGAGAATTATTTAAACTTGCTTGAAAATTGGAAATTTTACCTATATTTAATGTCTTCAGTTTGTTTTTATTTAATGTTTAATTATATCTAATGTCTAATTAAATTATAATGTCTAATTATATTTAATGTCTTTGTTTTTCACTATGACAGATTCAAACTAAATTTTAAAAATGTGCTTGGATGAATGGCTAGAACTGACTCAACTATGAAAGGAAATCACGACTGACGACATTAACAAACAAAACTTGCATAGGGAACAAACTTTAATAACCTACGGGCTACAATCTAAACAACCAATGCAGAAATGTAATTGTCCTGTTTTTTAGAAGAAGGAGAGGTAGGAGGAGAGATGCAAATTTTAAACAATGAAATATAACTGTTTTCCTGATTGTAAATAAAAACTGTTGATCAGATTCAGCTTCCATTAGGCCCAAGTTTAAGAAGTTTAGCCTGCCAAATACTTTTGGTAATACTATTTAAACGCTTTAAAAACATGAAAAATTTGATGTCACACTTAAAAAAAAATTATGCAGTTCTCTTTTCTTTATTTAGATATTGCTTATGGTCCTTCGCTATCCCTTTGTCCAACAAAAATAATAAGATTCGTTCTCTTGCATCTCTGCAAGTATTGGTAGGGTAATTTCTCTCCAGGATGTTTTGACTAGAAAGTCATTAACTCATCTTTTTAATTCTATAGCTCTACCTCAAGATCATCTATATTTAGTAAGATTACCATATTATACTTTTTCTAATTGTTCAACATTTTTTCTTATTTTGGGAATTTTTATGTCAACTTCTACCTCTTACGAAAAAATCAGAATAAATATTCTTAGAGTTCACCAAAAAAGTACATCAATTGTGAATTGAATCTCAGGAAAGGTGAGATAATCGGAAAAAGACCTAAAAAGGCTCAGCTAAAAGTCACATAATCCTCAATTGTGACTTAAACTTGATACAGAGTTTGTTTTAGTTGTGATCCTAACATGGTGAATCTTAGAGTCCTGCAAGACCAACAACTACGGGATTTTAAACTTTTAACAAGTTAATCTTTATCTTAGTTCGCTATGTTTACTTATAATTTGTAAACCTATAAGTTCCATTAAATTAGTTGAATCGGTGGTATTGAAAAAATACTTACTAGTGATCATTTCTCTTGAGCAATTCCGTAGCGAAGTGATATATGTTAACGATATAATTTTCGTTAAGCAGATCCTTAAAGTTTTTGTCTTCGCTCAGCTTCCCCGGTCCTTGAAAGGTTTTGAAACCGTGAATAGCTGCCTTTTCTTGCTCTTTTTGTATTTCATCCAACTTCTTCCGGCCATCTGCATCTAATTGCCCATATAAACCTTGATCGGAAGAAGATATAGGCTCAAGGATTGGTACAGACCATGTTGCAGCCAAGTTTGCATATTTTTGTACTGGGGGTGGAAGTCTGGAGTCAGATTCAGCTGAAGCGCCTGTTTCAACAAAATGGGCATTTTTCTGGGTAGGTGGTATAGGGTCTGCTGAACCAACATTTCCCTTTTTATTTGAAGTATTTTCACCAATACTTTTAGTTTTTCTGCAAGATAAAAATAGGAGCCTAGAGAATAAGCTTATGCCAGAGTTTCCTTGTAACTCTACCCTCATTCAATCCAGGTTAGGTTAAAAACAGACTAGGTTAGGTAAAAAAGAACATATCCGTTCTTAGGGGTGGGGCAACAGGGTCAGCTGCCCCCGGCGCTACATCAAGGAAGGATGCGCCCGGAGGATTGCCTACTTTGATCGAATTTTTCACTTTGATTTGGCTTTTTTGCTTTTATTTGAGTCGGAAGGGGGATACTGTAATTAATTTTCGTACTTGTTAAATATCCAGCACACAATCGAGATGTGAGTGTGTTATGAATATTTAACAAGTACCTTAATTTTTCCCAGGTTACCCGCAACCTCAGGGACAGCTCTGTAATAGAGGAGGGATAGCGGCTAATGTTGTTGATAACATTTCAAGGAAAAGTCCAAATAGAATAACAGTAGTACTATATAATTTACTTTTCCATGTATCATGATCGTATTTATAACAATATAGTGTTTCTTAAGAGTATAATTCTATCGGTTCAAGGCATTTAACCCCCGGAAAATACAACCCCCCCGCAGAAATTACCACCACAGAAAATACCCCCACCGGGGAAAATCTAACCCCCTCGCGGAAAATACCCCCCGTAGAAAATACCTCTCTCCCGTGGAAAGAGGTATGAAAGGAGTTACCCCTTCCACAAGACCTTGCTCTTTACACCAAAGTTTTGACTTCTTGTCCTAATTCTTTAAGAACGATTTCTGAAACATAATGGCTGTTTATTTAGAATAATAGGCCTAAGCTTTGTTATAAAATTCTAAAAAAAAAATAGTGAAAAGAGCGAGGTCTTGAGGAGGAGGCAACCCCTTTCATATACGTAACAATTTCAGTTTGTTTTAAATGTTGATGTTGCTCCTTACTTTCAGTTGAAAAAGCTTGTTTTTTTTCAATTTAATTTCTGATCGTTTTCAAATAATACCGGGAAATCTGCCTCTCTCATCCATGGAAAATTCTGGTACTTGTGTATTATACGCCACTCACTCAAGTTTACGTTGCGTAATACTCGAGAAGAAACCGTTTTCTTTGCTAGTTTCTTTGTTATTGTAGAAACAATGTTTGACTAAATATTTGCACATTGGGGGGGGGGGGTTAAGTATAGCGGATATGCATGAAAAATAAGATAGGTACAATTGTTATTAATATTGTGAATTACGAATTATTTTCTGACTTCAAAATGTCCAAATTATTTACCCCCTCCCCCTTAAGTGCAAATATATAGCCCAAATTATATATTTCCCATCTATTATGTCACTTGTCCTTGTCTTGTCTTGCTCTAAGCTGAAAGAAACTAACAAAGACACTGATTTGTTCTCGAGTTTTACACAACGTAAACTTGAGTGAGTGGTATATAATACACAAGTACTATTCTCCCCACTACGGAAAAAAACTCAAATAAATTCTCAAATTTGAAAAGCCTTATTTTCCACGGGGGGGGGGGTATTTTCCGCGGGGGTACACGCTGACCACCAATTCTAACATATATAAACAACTATAACTAAGAAATTGTCACTTAATAATTGCGGTTTGTTTCTATTAATCAGATTATGATGTTTCCTTCCATTATTACCCATATTTTGAAGTGTCTGTTAAAATAACATTTTATCTAGTAATTGTATTGAAATATTAGCCAAAAATTTTTCATCGGGTTAAGAAAGTGACAATAAAGTTATAGATATTACTTTTTCTTTCATTGGTTTGACATTACGAACCAAGTGTTGATGAAAAATAACGGAGAAAACTATACCTACAAAATTAGTTTTTCAACTATACCTGTAGCCAGTCTAGCCATTAGTTCCATTGTAACTGTTGTGATTATTACTTGGAAACTGGGGCGGATCCAGGATAATTTTTAAGGGGGGGGGGCGAAAAATAGGTTGATCCGATAAAAAAAAATTAGGGGGGGGGGCAAAATAGGTTGATCCAATAAACTTGCGTTAGGAGCAAGTTTAATTAACGCAAACTTGGGTTAATTAAGTAAATTACACTACTTTAGTTTACGCTAGGTGGGGGCGCCCGCCTCAGCCCCCCCCCTGGATCCAACAATGCTTGGAAAAAGCGCGAATGGCAAATTTATGGGTATATTTATTTTTTCGCAAGCTAACTTTCAAAAGTTTACCCGTAATTCGGTCAAATGAACGAATATGAAGATAATTTTATCTTTTTCATGCTGCATTTTCATTTGCGTACTTAGTGTGGATTGGAAACAAATGTACATAGATTAATGAAACGTACATAAATAAATTAAATTGAGATTTTTTAGCAACTTTGAAAAAAAAATACCAAAAGAAATAACTCCTTTGTTCTATAAAGAAAATGCATCGAATTGGATATCCAAGATTAGACAGAAACAGAACAAATGCAAATAAAAAATATTACTTACTTTTTGAACTGTCCTGAGTTTCGCTGCAGCTTCTTTCCTCCGTTTTTATTTCCCATAATTAATGACACAGTCCGATACACAGAAAATAATATTCAAATCACCCTAGCCGAGAACTTTTTGTCGTGTCTGATTGTAAAATTGGTGTTTCTAGACAGGTAAACAAAACGGTAGCCGCCCACTTTAAATGCATTTCAAACAGCCTTCCGAAAGGATCAGTAGAGATGACCCTATAACTCGTGACCCCACACCATATATGGGCATAGAATACTGACAGGGCTCCTTATATGGGCATAGAGTCATTAGGGAGAACGATTGCGCTATCAGTCAATGACCTCTTTCTCCAGGTGTGTTTTTGGCACGGCCTCAGCGAATGTTGTGATCCAGGAATAGATCCAAGTCATTAATGTCATTGCTTCGGAAACAACTCTTTTGGTCGAACTCCAAAGGATATTAATAACCAAAGGCCATGGAAACAATTCTCCAAGAAACATCTTAGCGATGAATTATTTTAGCGCGGGAATCAGGTTTCTTATTAATTTGAAATGCATTAGCGCAGAGATGCCAAAAACAAAAGGAACACGCTGAAATTACGTGTAGGGATTATTTGGGTGAAACCGTTTTAGCTATTTTATGGAACTATTTCGATGAAACAGTTAGAGACATTATAAAATATGACTTTTGAAGAGATTTTAGAAGAGAATTTAATGGTGAAACTCTGTGATCGTTATAATACGCAAGTTCCATTTGAACAGTGTCGTGAGATCCCACTACCCCAACCCCAAAGGGCACCAATCCCACTACCCCAACCCCAAAGGGCACCAATCCCCCTACCCCAACCCCAAACGGTTCCAATCCCCCTACCGAAATTAGAATTGAAACCCCCTACGAGAAATTAGAATTGAATTGTGTTCTTTGATAAAATTCCGAAGAGAACTTGAACTTTTTTATCTTCTGTGAAAAATTTGGAACAGTATTTTAAATTTTTCATCTCTTCGAGACAGATCTGAACTAAAGTGGAAAATTTTTATATTATTTGGAAAAATAGAAATGATCAATGACTAATTTTTTTTTTCATTGAGAAATTTCAGAAGAGAACTTGAACTTTCCTTGACTTCGTTGAGAAAATTTTAAATTGAACTAGAACTTTTTATCTTCCATGAAAATATTCACAAGTATGGTATTACTTTTTCTATCTTACACCGAAAAATTTAGAATTGAACTTTAAATTTCTTTATGTCTCTGTGAAATAAAGAACTGATTGGAAGATTTTAATTTTCTCTGGAGAAATTAGAATTGAAGTGTGTTCTTTGCTAAAATTCCGAAGAGAACTTGAACTTTTCTTCGCTTCGTTGAGAAAATTTGGAACAGTATTTAAGATTTTTCATCTCTTCGAGACAGATCTGAACTAAAGTGGAAAATTTTTATATTATTTGGAAAAAATAGAAATGATCAATGACTAATTTCTTTTTCATTGAGAAAATTCAGAAGAGAGCTTGAACTTTCCTTGACTTCGTTGAGAAAATTTTAAATTGAACTAGGACTTTTTATCTTCCGTGAAAATATTCACAAGTATGGTATTACTTTTTCTATCTTCCACCAAAAAATTAGAATTTAACTTTAAATTTATTTATTTCTTTGTGAAATAATGAACTGAAGTAGAAGATTTTTGTTTTCTCTGGTGAAATTAGAATTGAAATATGTTCTTTTGTAAAATTCAGAGGAAAACTTGAATATTCACGATCAAAGTATAACTTTTCCAATATTCTATGAAAAATTTGGATCAGAACTTTAAATTTTTTCATCTCTATGTGAAAAGTTGGAACTGAATTTAAGAAAATTTAGAATTAAAGTGAAACTTTTTATCTTCATGGAAAATAATCACTATCATAGTATAACTTTTCCTATCTTCTACAGGAAAATTTAGAACAGAACTTTAAATTTTTTATGTCTTGGTGAACTTAAAACTGAAGCGGAAGCTTTTTATTTTCTCTGGAGAAATTAGAATTGAATTGTGTTCGTTGGTAAAATTCAGAAGAGAACTTGAACTTTTCTATCTTCTATGAAAAATTTGGAATAGTATTTTAAATTTTTTATCTCTTTGAGAAAAATATGAAGTGAAGTGGAAAATTTTTATATTGTTTTGGGAAAATAGAATTGATCAATAACTTATTTCATTTTCAATGAGAAAATTCAGAATCGAAGTTGAACTTTTCTTCTTCCGAGAAAATATATTGAACAGAACTTTAAATTTTTTCATCTCTTTGAGAAAGGTCGGAACTGAATTTAAGAAAATTTAGAATTAAAGTGAATCTTTTTATCTTCATAGAAAACAATCACAAACAAAGTATAACTATTCCTATCTTCTAAGGAAAAATTTAGAACTGAACTTTAAATTTTTTAATGTCTTGGTAAACTTAAAACTGAAGTGGAAGCTTTTTATTTCCTCTGGAGAAATTAGAATTGAATTGTGCTCTTTGGTAAAATTCAGATTAGAACTTGATCTTTTCTATCTTCTAAGAAAAATTTGGAACATTATTTTAAATTTTTTCATCTCTTTGAGAAAAATCTGAATTGAAGTGGAAAATTTTATATTATTTTGGGAAAATAGAATTGATCAATAACTTTTTTCATTTTCATTGAGAAAATTCAGAATCGAAGTTGAACTTTTCTTCTTCTGGGGAAATATTTGGAACAGAACTTTAAATTTTTTCATCTCTTTGAGAATGGTCAGAACTAAATTTAAGAAAATTTAGAATTAAAGTGAAATTTTTTATCTTCATAGAAAATAATCACAATCATAGTATAACTTTTCCTATCTTCTACGGAAAAATTTAGAAGTGAACTTTAAATTTTTTATGTCTTGGGACTTTTCTTGTTCCGGGAAAAAATTTGGAATAGAACTTTAAATTTGACTCTTTGAGAAAGGTCGGACTTGAATTTAAGAAAATTTAGAATTAAAGTGAAACTTTTTATCTTCATGGAAAATAATCACTATCATAGTATAACTTTTCCTATCTTCTACGGAAAAATTTAGAAGTGAACTTTAAATTTTTTATGTCTTGGTGAACTTAAAAGTGAAGAGTAAGTTTTTTATTTTCTCTGGTGAAATTAGAATTGAATTGTGTTCTTTGGTAAAATTCAGAACAGAACTTGAACTTTTCTATCTTCTATGAAAAATTGAGCCTGCTAGTAGTATCATTATCTCTAAAATTATTTTTCTTACATCTCTGACCTTTTTAATAGATATTCTGAACGTTTGACGTTCTAGTATACCCTAAAAATAATAAACACTTAACAAAATAATGCATAAGATATTTTTAATGTAATAAGGACATGTAGAATATTGATATAAAAATATGTTAAATACATTATTATACATTATTAGTACACTTGCGCTTCACTTTCCATCAATTCATCTTTATATTCATTGATGATATTGTCTGCTAATGTCCTTTTTATTCTGACTGCGATTTCACTGTCTATTGTCACATTATTTTTACATAGATAGCAGTTTTGGCACATTGATATGATTTATGATGTAGATGCAGCTGTATGCATGTCTTCTTTTTCCTTTTGCTTTCATTCGAATGCTAACACCGGAAGAATTGCGATAAGTTCTATCAACGGCTAACATGCTACCAGAACCATTAGCTAGAAGTTGTCCCTCTTCATCAACTATTATTTTTAAGTTGGCATTCTCTTTGACTACTAATTTCTCTGGTAATGTTACTCTCGCATATCCACCACTTGCATGATGGAAATTCTTGGGCACACCAAAGGAATTTAACTCCTCACTGTCATGACAACGTATGCATACATTGCCAATAAGATCTCCACTTGCACTCGTTTCATAGTTCAGATATTTCTCCTTGTCAGCGTTCAACACGACAATGATTTTGTCATGTGCACATACTTTCGTCGAATAATTCATCTTCACTTTTTACAGATATGAATTGTGTGTTGATCCTTCCCTTGCGTAAAAAATACTGATTTAATGCATGCAATAATAGTGTTGATAACGGTAGTGTTGATAACCTGTCATAGAGTACCAGTGGAAAAGCCGCGTCGTGTCCATGAACAAGCAGAGAGTACGATTAGTAGAGCCGTAAGCATATTTCATGTCATTTTAAGATACGTAAAAAGTTAAAAAAAATACCATGTTAAAAAATTCAAGAAAGTATTTACGAATTGGGGAGGGGACTCTTTGAGGTTGGAAAATGGGTTTAAGAATGACATTATGAATGGAACTTGTTCAGAAAAAGATATAATAAAGCCATAAAACAGCATTAAAAAAAATGGAGAGGGGACTCTTTGGGGGGCCCGGGGAGGGAGTTTGGGGGACCTTTGGGGGCCGGTTGGCCCTTTGGGAGCCCGGGGGACATTTGAGGACCAGGGGAGGGCCTTTGGGGGTTTGAAGAGGGTGTTTGGGGGATAACATTTCGAAATTTTTACTTTTAGTTTACTTTTTGCGGCGCATCCCTGCGGCGCATCACTGCGGCGCATCCCCCTGTGGCACATCCCCATGTGGCGCATTCCTGCCCTCGCGGCGCTTCTCGGGCCCGGGGGACCTTTGAGGACCGGGGGAGGCTCTCTGGGGTCCGGGGTTCCCTTTGGTGGTCTTGGGGCCCTTTGAGGCCCGGGGGGAGGGCCTCTGGGGTTTGGGGTGCCCTTTGGGGGTCCGGGGGCCCTTTGAGGACCAGAGGAGGGCCTTTGAGGGTCTGAGGAGGGCGTTTGGGGGGCTGGGGCTCTTTGGGAGCTTGGGGGACCTTTGAGGACCAGAGGAGGGCCTTTGAGGGTCTGAGGAGGGCGTTTGGGGGGCTGGGGCTCCTTGGGAGCTTGGGGGACCTTTGAGTACTGGGGGCTTCCTTTGGGGTTGGGTGGGGGATCGGAACCCTTTGGGGGTCCGGGGGCCCTTTGAGGACCAGAGGAGGGCCTTTGAGGGTCTGGGGAGGGTGTTTGGGGGGCTGGGGCTCTTTGGGAGCTTGGGGGACCTTTGAGTACCGGGAGTTTCCTTCGGGGTTGGGTGGGGGATCGGAACCCTTTGGGGCTGAGGTAGAGGACCTCACACCACTGTTCAAATGGAACTTGTGTATTATAACGACCACAAAGTTTCACCCTCAAATTCTCTTCTAAAACCTTTCCTAAAATCCTCTTTCAAAATGTCTAACTGTTTCGCCGAAATAGTTCCATAAAATAATAATTTGTTCTGAAAAGATATAATAAAGCCTTCAAAAAGTTCTAAGAAATAAGGGCTCAGGAGTCTTTGGGGGTCCGGGGGCCCTTTGGGAGCCCGGTGGACCTTTGGGGAACCGGGGGAGGGTTTTTGGGGGTTTGGGGGGCCTTTTGGGTGTCTGGAGGGCCTTTGAGGATCGGGGAGGGCCTTTGGGGGACCGGGGGACCTTTGGGGACTGGTGGAGGGTTTTTGGGGGTCCGGGGAACCTTTGGGGACTGGTGGAGGGCGTTTGGGAGTCGGGTGGACCTTTGAGGGTTGATTGGTCATATGGGAGCCCGGTGGACCTTTGGGGTGTGGGGTGGGCCTTTGGGGGCCGGGGGTGAGCCTTTGGGGGTGTGGGGGCCCTTTGGGAGCTTGGGGGATCCTTGAGGACCGGGGGTTTCCTTCGGGGTTGAGGTAGGGGGATTGGAACCCTTTGGGGTAGGGGCAGGGGGATTGGTGCCATTTGGGGTTGGGGTAGTGGGATTGGTGCCCTTTGGGGTTGGGGTAGTAGGATCTCACAACACTGTTCAAATGGAACTTGCGTATTATAACGATCACAGAGTTTCACCATTAAATTCTCTTCTAAAATCTCTTCAAAAGTCATATTTTATAATGTCTCTAACTGTTTCATCGAAATAGTTCCATAAAATAGCTAAAACGGTTTCGCCCAAATAATCCCTAAACGTAATTTCAGCGTGTTCCTTTTGTTTTTGGCATCTCTGCGCTAATGGATTTCAAATTAATAAGAAACCTGATTCCCGCGCTAAAATAATTCATCGCTAAGATGTTTCTTGGAGAATTGTTTCCATGGCCTTTGGTTATTAATATCCTTTGGAGTTCGACCAAAAGAGTTGTTTCCGAGGCAATGACATTAATGACTTGAATCTATTCCTGGATCATAACATTCGCTGAGGGCGTGCCAAAAACACACCTGGAGAAAGAGGTCATTGGCTGATTACGCAATCATTCTCCCTAATGACTCTATGCCCATATAAGGAGCCCTGTCAGTATTCTATGCCCATATATGGTGTGGGGTCACGAGTTATAGGGTCATCTCTACTAGGATCCGCCCTATATTCTTTGAATGAGAAATTGCGAAGCGAATTCCATCTATTTTTGTAACAATTTAACATTTTTTGCGTTTTCTTGAAAGTTTACGTTATTTTCTACAGAAACGTCTAAGTAATACAAGAAATCGGCCACGGTGACTGCATAGATCCGAAGCTAATGAACAATATGATACAAATACATTGTCTATCCCGTCAAAATAGTAGCTTCAAATTATCTCTGTTTTTAAAAAGCATATTTCTGTCTAAAAAAAAATTGAATCATATTTCAAAAATATAACTCGGTGAATTCATAAATCTAAGGCTCAGCTATCGAATAGTACCAAAATTGTCATCTTTAGTCGAAAATTGAAGACGGCACGCGGTTTATTTAAAAATGGTCAAAATCATGCATAGTTTACATAAACCTTAAAGTTTTGATGGCTATCTGCGTTCCATTTTTTCGGTCACTTAAATAGGGCACTAAAACTTTTAATTTCTATTCCAATGAGCTCTCCCGCAATATTTTCGGACCACTGGGTCGATACGATTACCCCTGGGGAAAAAAAACAAAAAAAAAAACAAATAAACACGTGCCTAGCCCTTTAGATGCAAGATCTTAAGGACTAGGCACGCGTAGCTGATTTTGGGAACCAATTTCAGCAAGGTTATGTTCCACGTCGAGTGATTCTAATTAATGATGCTAAAAGGCGGGGTTTAGTGACGGTTTTCCGGTGATTAATCATCATAAATTACGTCCTAGACAAGGAATTTACTAGGGCTTTAGAGCTATAGGCATTTAATCAATCCCATTTAGTGATTATCGTAAATTAATGATGATTAATTACCGAAAATTGTCTCTAAGCCCCGCCTCTTAGCATCATTAATCATAATCACTCGACGTGGAATACACCCTTGCTGAAATCGGTTCCCGACATCAGCTGTGTTTCTAGCCCTTTAGTGCTACTAAAAAAGGTGACTATCATTTTCATCATTAATGGCAGCCATTTTCTAGCGAGGTAAATTGGAGAATTGCGTTATTTCTAGATAACCATAATTGAATGGTGATTTGTTAGTAGTGCCGCCAGGGCATAACTTATAACCCTTACCGTGAGGTCTCTGTGGGAGAGTGTCATTCTCATACATAATTTCTGGACCTTTCAACTACCGTAAGTGGAATAAAATGGCTAGGCCTATCTCAAATAAGTAAAATTTTACTTAACCTACTTTTGGCCATCTTGGAAAGGTGTTGAAATAGGAAAATTGAACCTCTCTGGGATTGGTCTACGGGATAAACTATGTCCTGTGAAGATATTTTGAAGTACCTTCCTACACTTTCTCCCTCTAGAGTATCCTGACCTTTTGAAACTTGTGTGTTATCAAAGTGAAACCTAGCAAAATAGGCCTAGATCTCCAGCTTAAATCAAGTGAAACAAAATTGTTTTCAGCTTCACAACTTTGCTTAGCCTATGATTTGGTTGATATTGACCAGGATTTTTAATAGTAGGCTACAGATATCCACTCTTTGACTATTGGAAAAAAATAGTTTATATGCTTATATGAAATGGTACTATCCAATCTCCTTATAATTAGAAATACTATTGCCATCTAGTTCGAAAATTTTGCCCCCCCCCCCTCCCTATATATACCAATTCAGGGTATATATTTAAGTCTACCAAATCATAATATTGAGTTAAGAATAAAGTGAATACATCATTCAATGCCTTTTTTTATGCTGATTATAAATATAGATAAGCATTTTTATTGTAAATGAATTTTAGGCCCCCCCCCCTAAATATAAACCTAACCCTGAATTGGCATATATGGGGGGGGGGGGCTGAAATTCATTTACAATAGAAATGCTTCTCATATTTGTAATCAGCATAAAAAAGGCATCAAATGGTGCATTCACTTTAGTCCTAACTCAATAATATGATTTGGTAGATATTTACCTATATTTCTACATTAGAGGGGTGGGGGTAAAGTTTAAAATTACCTCCCATTTACATCAGAAATAAAAACATTTCCAATTGAAATGATTATTATGTTTGTAATCAGCATAAAAGAGGTGGTAAATATTTACCAAATCATATTAGCCTATTGAGTAACAACTAAAGTGAATATACGGTAAAATTCTACTTTAGCTACTTTTGGCTATCTTGGGAAGGGGTTAGGTTAGGAAAATGAAACTTTCAGGGATGGGTCTACAGGCTAAAGTATGTCCCAGGAAGTTATTTTGAATTACCTACTTCCACTCCTCTCTCTAGAGGGTCCTGAAATTTGCCTACATGACAGGTCTATAGCCTACCCATAGCAATTTTGACAAAACAACATTTTACCTTAATTTTCTGTTATCAGTTTCTTTTTCTCTGGCTTTAGCTCTGAAAATGCAATTCCTGTTATTTGAGCAGAATTTTAAGAAATATAAATAGTTTATTTCCAAAATTTAGGAAATGTATTTGAATATATTTAAAACCTTATAAATTGGGATTGAGCAAAGTTGTGAAGCTGAAAACAATTTTGTTGTGCTTCATTTAAGCAGAAGATCTATTTTAAAAGGTTTCACTTCTATAACTCACATATTTTTAGAGGTCATCAAAGGTCAGGACCCTCTAGAGGGAGAAGGAGTGGAGGTGGGTACTTCAAAATATCTTCCCAGGACATACTTTATCCTGTAGACCCATCCCTGAAAGTTTCATTTTCGTAACCTAACCCCTTTCCAATATAGTCAAAAGTAGCTAAAGTAGAATTTTACCGAATATACCATTTGATGCCTTTTTTATGCAGATTACAAATATAATAATCATTTCAATAAGCCAATTCAGGGTAGGCTATATATTTCCACATTAGGGGGATGGGGGCAAATTTTATTTCTGATGTAAATGGAAGTTAAGTTTAAACTTTACAGCCACCCCCCCCCCCCCAATATAGAAATATATACCCTGAATTGGCATATTTAGGGGGGGGGGGGCTAAAATTCATTTCCAATAGAAATGATTGTTGTATTTGTAATCAGCACAAGAAAAGTTTAAACCTACCTCCCATTTACATCAGAAATAAAAATTCCCCCCCCCCCTCTAATATAGAAATATATACCCTGAATTGGCAGATATAGTAGAGTGGCGCTAAAATTCATTTTTGATAAAAATGATTATAATATTTGTAATCAGCATAAAAAAAGGCATTGAATGGTATATTCACTTTACTTGTTACTCAATAATATAATGTGGTAAATATTTACCATTTTGCCAACTAGCTGGAAACAAATATTACCCCTGAAAACAATTTATTTTCAAAATAGCTGACTAATTACTTCTTGCCAGCAACACTTAAATTTGCCAACTAGCTGGACACAAACATTGCCCCAGAAAACAATTCATTTTTCAACTAATTGATTAGTAACTTCTCCCCAACAAAACTTTATTTTTTCAGTAGGCTTTCACCCTGCCTTATTTATTATAGGCTGGGCTACTTGAAACTGTGAGTGCACACATCTGTAAGAACAGAAGGGTAAATTAGTCAAATATCCAAATATGGTAAAATTTCAGTTTCGGAGCACTTCTCAAAAAACATGGTAGGCTAATAAAATAACAATGTTCTTATTGCATGCTCTTTTTCAATATATTACTTGCTATGCTGACAACAAAGCAACCCTCCCTCCCTGGTGATACCATCAATATATACACAACTAAAAGAAAATTACAAAAGTGGATTACAATTTGCTAGATGTTTTCCATAAAAATTGCCTACAGATTGGTCTGGGTACTCAGATGACTGACCATATTTCAAACGGTAGGATGTACAAAAAATGTGGTTCAATCGTGCTTGCTAGGGCTATAATGAAAGAAAGGTTGAGACAGCTAGGGCACATTCTGCAGATGAAGGATGACAAATTGCCAAAGGTTTCCTTTTTTGAACAACTGTCTAGGGCTAAAAGGAAAGCAATTTGTCCTTGTCTGGGGTGAGAGGATGTCATAAAAAAAGATTTAAAGGAAATTGGAACTTCCTGGGAGGGGAGAAGTTACTAGTTTGAAAATGAATTGTTTTCAGGGGCAATGCTTGTTTCCAGCTAGTTGGCAAAACTAACTTTTGCTGGGGGGAAGTTATTAGTCAACTAGTTGGAAAATGAAAGCTTTGCTGGAGCAGCATTTATTTTCAACTAGTTAGCAAATTTAAGTGTTGCTGGGGAGAAGTTATTTGTCAACTAGTTGGAAAAATAAGTTTTGCTGGGGAAAAGTTATTAGTCAACTAGTTGGAAAATGAATTGGGATAATGTTTGTTTCCAGCTAGTTGGCAAGATCAAGTGTTGCTGGGGAGAAGTTTTTAGTCAACTAGTTGGAAAAATAAGGTTTTGGTGAATTGAAAATCAAGTATTTTGCAGTAGGTATCAAGACATGGCTAACTGTAGAAAAAGCCAAGACAGATAGTCCAAGTGGTTGAGAGGGAAATCTGGAATAGGCCCTTTTAGGATTGTATAAAAATGATTTTAGAAAGAGATTGGATAGTAAGATTCTATATAACCTTATAAAGTAATTTTTTCCAATAGTCAAAGGGTAGAATCCCCTTTTTCAATAGGCTTTCACCCTGGCCTATTTATTATAGGCTGGGCTACTTGAAACTCTGAGTGTACAAATCTCTAAGCATAGAAGGGTAAATTAGTCAACTTTCCAAATAATGGTAAAATTTCAGTTTAGCAGCACTTCTCAAAAAACATTGTAGGCTAATAAAATGAGAATAACAATGTTCTTATTCTGTGCTCTTTTTCAATATATTGGTTGTTATCCTGACAACAAAGCAACCATCCCTCCCTGATGATCCCATCAATAAATACAAACCTAAAAAAAATTCCAAAAATTGGATGATAATTTGCTAGATGTTTTATATAGAAATTGCCTACACATTGTTCTGGGTATCCAGCTGACTGACCATATTTCAAACAGTAGGCTGTACAAAAATGTGGTTCAATTCTGCTTTCAAGGGCTATAATGAATATAATGAAAGAAAGGTTGAGATGGTTAGAGGACATTCTGTAGATAAAGGATGACAAATTGCCAAAGATTTGCCTTTTAGCCCACTGTCTAGGGCTAAAAGGAAAGCAGTTTGTCCTTGTCTAGGGTGAGAGGATGTCATAAAAAAATATTTAAAGGAAATGCAAACTTCCTGCAAAGGGAGAAGTTACTAGTTGAAAATAAATTCTTTTCTAAGGCAATGTTTGTTTCCAGCTAGTTGGCAAAATTAAGTTTCACTGGGGAGAAGTTACTTGTCAACTAGTTGGAAAATGAAAGTTTTACTGGGGCAACATTTACTGTCAACTAGTTGACAAAATTAAGCATTGCTGGGGAGAAGCTATTTGTCAACTAGTTGGAAAAGGAAAGTCTTGCAGGGGCAACATTTATTGTCAACTAGTTGGCAAATACAAATTTCTCCTATACAGATGGGCCAAATTTTCCAACTAGATATATTTTTTTCTTGTCATCTTTTGATGCATCAAATATATTCTCTACCAAAACAGGTTTTCTGAATTATTTGCTGGTGAATAATGTTCTGCCTCATTGATTTTAATGGAATTGTTGGAATTAAATGTCCCTTTAGGGTCCATTTAAGAGCTTTAGATTTGATTTGTAAGTGAAAAATTATTATATCTGAAAAGAGGACAAAGGAAGGAATCCAGCACTGTGTTCACCTTGTGTGTATATAAATAACAGAACTGTCACAAAATTTGCTGGCAATGCTTCACTTCAGTCCCACCCCTGGTAACAGTCTAAATAAGTGGCCCTACAGAAGCAAAATTGTGAATAAAATAAAGGTAGTATCCATTAGATTCCTTATTGTGTGGGGGGATGACAATGCACTCCCCTTCCTCCAACATGGTCTCAAGACATAGCAATAAATAATATCTTTCTATGTTGTTGTATATCTCTTAAATGTTTTGTATTTCTTGGCATACAAGTTTCTTAACCTGCTAGTAGCATTATACCTCTTGATTTCAAAGGGATGTAAGATCTTTCGGATACTGAACATCATTTAAAGATAATTTAAAAGTGTGGATAACAATGGAAGGAAACATGATAATCAGATGGATAGAAAGATGCAAAGAGTATAAAATAAAGAATCTAGTGGTACTGTTTTATTTTACTAATGTGCTTCCTTGTCTGGACAGCTAACATAGATTGTTATTCCACCTTCCAATAAATATACAACCTACTTTATTCCCAGTCTTTTTTTACAAATGCAAACACTAATATTAAAAAAAAAAAAAAATACTCCCTTATCAGAGAAGAAAAGAACATAACCTTGTTTTCAGGCTGAGTGGGCTCCAACAAAAGCTGGACACAAGTAATAAAATAAAATCTTTTGAAAGATATGTTTTAGAGCCAAAACATGGGGGTCGGAACTCTATGGTAACAGCCTTGGAGAACAGATCTTCTTGAGAAAACACTATGGCACAATATCCAGTAGTTAGCTAGCTATTCACCAAATCAACACTTAAATTACTGTGAAATCTTTATATGATTTGTTTAACTTTTCTTAATAAGTATATGATTGCTTTAATTATATTAACCATGTAAAACACTAACAATTTTAAATGTACTGATAGTCATCAGTAGAGTCTAATCCTGGACACAGTTTAAGCTCAGGCATAAATTTGGAAAATGCTGCTGAATCTTTGATATAGGATATTAAAGCTAGAAAAAAGTATCTATATCATAAATAGACTATGATGGATATATTAAGTAAAAAGGAAGTAGTGCAGATCAGAAGAATTGAATTTTAGGCAAGAATGGAAGTGTAGCTTGTGTATAAGTTTAAATGTTAAAAAAATGTTTACCTATACAGTAGTCTGCCAATTGTAACTAACACAGTTTCAACCATGAATCAATCCCAACTAACTGAATATATTTACATCATATGCAAGATCAGGAACCTATGTGTCCATGTTTATGGAACATATATTTTAACCAAAATGTTGTCAAAGATTCGGCATTTGGGAAGTACTGGGGCATTACCTTTCAATAACAAAATAATAGTTTTATATGATTCCCAAATTGATGTTTTTTTTTCAAATATTATATTTGTTACTCTGAAAATGCACCTTCCTAAGGGTCCTTGATATTGTCCTAGGTTGTATATAAAATTAATAGAAAATGCTAAAACAATGAAATTTTTACATTTTAATATGCAGAATTTTCCCCTCCATTGTTGTTCACATACCTCTAACCAAAGAAATAAAATGGAACAAGAGATGATAAACAACAGATAAATGTATTATCAGGGCTATATGTGGAACCATTACAGGGGGGGGGGTTGCATTGTAAAAGTAGCAAATATTGTATTCAGAAATATCATCTATAGGGGATTGAAATGGTGTTACTCTTTAGTTATTGCTGTTGATTGATTGAGAAATCCTTAGATTGCTCCTAACTGCAATTCAGTCAAATTTAAAATGATATTCAAGAAACTTCAAACTACTGTTGAAGCTCAAACCGTGTTCATTAATATAACCTATTTAAGTTGAAAAATAAATTTTTTCTACGGGAAACTACATAAATCTCAATAATTTCAATAATTTGACGGAATTCAATAAGGAAGTCACAATTTCATTAGAAAAATGGGGTTTTCTTTGTAATTTGTTCAAATTCAATAAGCAAGTCACAATTCCAACAGAATTATTGGTTTTTTTCTTGTTTGAATTCAAGCAAAACATTTTATTGGGAATCCTTTTTTTTAGCTTCAACAATGAAGGATATTGATCCTGAGGAAACGGTATATCCTGTCATTGTAGTGGTAAGATTTTCTTTCTTTTCTATTACTTTTCTTTCGTTTTTCCATCATTAGAAGCTCAAGAACTGCTGGTAATTGACAATAAATTTCGGTCATTGATGGAAAGAAATCGCTACAGAATTTTTTTTTTGAGGGGGTGGGGGGAGTAATCTTAAGGTGATAAATTTTATTCACTCATATTACTATCCCTAATTAGAATACCTGAAGTCCTCTTGCCACCTTTTATGAAAAGGAATCCATGTTTTTGGTCTAGACATTCTCCTCTTTCTTTCCATTTCCTTTTTCCACTCTTTTTGTCTACAAATTTGCCACATCTTCTGATCCGTTCATGATAATTTTCTAATGCTCAAAATTTTTTGCTTACTGTCAAAACAACTTGCCTGGTCTTTCTTTAAGTTATTTCACCGATTTTGAGATCCACTAATATAAGGCCTAAATAAATTCAATATAAAGTGTCTAGTAATCTAGTAATATAATCGAAATGAAATGAAAATATTCTAAAACTGGTAAAATAATGTGTATAAATACAATAGTTTTTGTACAAATAATAGTCTGAATGTTCTGGCTTTGGACCTTTTTATTTTAATAATAAAGTTCTGAATATTTGGGCTTTACTTCTTAAAGTGACTATCAACGAGAAAAAAGAAAAAAAGGTAAAATTTTAAAACCCATAAAACTAGTTGAAACAATACTTATGCCTTTCTTTTCCATCCTTTCAGGGCATTCTTCTTAAGAAGAGAGGTGGCCTTCTGGGCTTGAGAGCATAATTGGGGGGCTGTATTTTTGATATAGTGACTATCAACGAGAAAAAAGAACAAAAGTGAATTTTTAAAACTTAAAAAACTAGTTTAAACAATACTTGTGCCTTTCTTTTCCATCCTTTCATGACAAAAATCTATCTTTCATCAATTCAAAACTTAAATCACACAAGCTATTTCACTTTTCAGCTATAACTACCGCACAGCACAGAGTGCCTAAGGGGTTACTTCTGTTTAGGGAATTATTTTTTCTGTCTTCTAAGATTTACCAAAAAGAGTAATTACCAGTAAAAATAGAAAAATACTTTCACCTCCAAATCCCTGTTTGATCCTGTTTATTCCAAACAAACTATTTGATTCAGGGCTTTTTTTAGTCATGTTTTCTCATTTTATAAAACTAGGTAAAGTTTCTTAGAGTCGCAACTCTTAATTGGTAATTTCAAACTTAAGAGGCTATCAAGTTTTCGAAATCACCATAAAAAGCAAATGATTTTGGTGTATATTGTTATAAAAATCATTTTTTTTTACTATTAGCATGAGTCGATCGATCTCACTGTCTTGCTTTTTGGCTGTCCATCTTGGGTCAAACGAAAAGCAGGTCGTATCGAACGGGGTGGGAAGCTGTCATGAATTCAAATGAAATTGGTACTCGAAAGAGTGAACAAGAGTGAAAGAGTGAACTCGAAAGAACACAACTGAGAATTCAGACACCACTGCTGCTCCCACAACAACAGTAAGTTCACCCTTTAGTAAAAAAAAAAAGATCAAATGAGACATCATGAAAGAGAGTAAGAGAGAGAGAGAGAGAGAGAGAGAGAGAGAGAGAGAGAGAGAGAGAGAGAGAGAGAGAGAGAGAGACAGACAGACAGAGAGACAGAGAGAGTGAGACACAGAGAGAGAGAGAGAGAGAGAGATAGAGAGAGAAAGAGAGAGAGAGAGAGAGAGAGAGAGAGAGAGAGAGAGAAAGAGAGAGAGAGAG
>NC_142803.1:75675322-75708827 GCF_049724085.1 Artemia sp. Qi Xiang Cuo
GTACTGAAGTTTGGGTTGGATGGAAGAAATTTGGAAAGGAAACTGATATTGGTCTGATAAACTCAAAAGAGGGTTTGTCCCTTTATGAGGGGGAGGCATCCCCTGGGGAAGATCCCCTGCTGGAAAACGTGAAAGATGGTCCTTTTCCTCAATGCACAATCGGCGGACAAGTAGTGATCCCTTTACTGAAGCATTTTCTTTCCAGTCTTCAATATTATCTTCATCCCTCATTGCCAAGCATTATTCATTCGATTATTTTAGGGGATGGGACCCTGAAAAAGCGATTCATGGTTCGCTCAAAATTTTAATTCATTTCTCTATACCCCTATCGTTGTCACTGGCCGTTGTATTTTCGGCCTTAGATTATTTAAATTATGCCAAGGGACAATTTACAGTTTAATTGAGATGCAGGGTTGTTTCCACAGATTGAAATTAAGAGGATAGTGCAGCCAATTTTTCATGATGGCTGCCATCCTCGAATGTGCCAGAAACTGATTTTCTGCTCCTCTCAAAGGTAAATTCGTGAGAGCGAGGAAATTTGAATTTTTGACTGTGCTGCGCACGATCATTTTCTACGAATCTTGGGGACTTCAATTTTCTAAGCCAAATGCGGATGCCATATTATAAGAACCGTGGTGCTTCTACGGTAGAGACGTGTGGAGGACGACGGATCCTGAACCAAGCGGTGGAAGTGCAGGCACTGGTGGAAGAAACAAGAGAAGATACAAGTTTGGTGATTATGAGTTTAATGTTATTTATTTTATGTCTGAAGTTCCAGCAAATCCATCGGAGTAGCGGCCATTTATCTTAGGAGGTAGGTGTTAAGACCATAGGTCCTAGTTTGTTTCAGATAAATTCTCTTCCCAGACTCTTGTCTTCTGGTCCCTTACTTATTCTCTTTCCCCCTAGTAATAATTATTAATTTTCCTTTAATTATGGTGGCACCATTTTCTTTCCTTCTTTAATTGCGTAGTTTGTGAAACAAACCACGAGGCATTAATTACGCAGTTGGGGATGATTCACCATAGGGCATTAAATAGTAAGCCCTTGGATTGGCTGGAAAAATCGACCCACCACCCACCGCAGGCACGCGACCAGCTGAGCAATCTGGAAGAAAATTAGAAATGTGATTTTAGTTCCATTTTGAGATCCGTTTGAGTTCCTTTTGTAGCGTGACTGAATACAGTAAGATTTTTATACTATATAATCTTTGACTTTTTAGCCTAGGTAGAGTCCAAGGAGATAGTTGGAAATATTACCGGTAACCCATGATGGGTACCCTTGGCCTTAAAGTGGCTCCTGGGACCATTCAATCACGCTATCGTACCCTAAGGCAGAGTATATTGTAAATCGGGAACTGACATACCCGATAGATACGGAACTGTTGGGGTAAGTGCGGGCATCCCACTAATATTTGGGCCGACAAGGGGCTTCCCCCCTCTAGTAAGTGGCATAACAACATTTTTGCGCCCTTTTTGCACCAATAATTGGTGAGCCCTGTACCTTAGACCCCCAATACTGGTGGCATTGTAACCTACCAGTATAACAGTGGTGACAGCAAGAAAAGGAACTATTAACAGCATTAATAGTAAAAGAACTCCGAACTTTCGAAAAGATAAATTAATTTAGCCTACATAGTAGCCTATAGTGATTATAGATAGAGAGAAAAAAAGTACGGAATCAATTAATAGAATTATGAAGGTCTATAATGGGCTGTGCCTTATGAGACAAATATAAAAAAGAATAACGTGAAATTAATTATTTTTCAATTTTTCATGATGGCTGCCATCATCGAATGGGCCAGAAACTGATTCTCTGCTCCTCTCAAATGTAAATTCGTGAGAGCGAGGAAATTTGAATTTTTGACTGTGCTGCGCACGATCATTTTCTACGAATCTTGGGAACTTCAATTTTCTAAGCCAAATGCGGATGCCATACTATAAAAACCATGTTGCTTCTACGGTAGAGACGTGTGGAGAACGACGGATACTGAACCAAGCGGTGGAAGTGCAGGCAATGGTGGAAGAAAGAAGAGAAGATACAAGTTTGGTGATTATGAGTTTAATGTTATTTATTTTATGTCTGAAGTTCCAGCAAATCCACTGGCGTAGCAGCCATTTATCTTAGGAGGTAGGTGTTAAGACCGTTGGTCCTAGTTTGTTTCAGATAAATGGCCTTTCCAGATTCTTTTCTTTTGGTCCCTTAATTATTCTCTTTCCCCCTAGAAATAATTATTAATTTTCCTTTAATAATGGTGGCGCCATTTTCTTTCCTTCTTTAATTGCATAGTTTGTTAAACAAACCACGAGGCATTAATTGCGCAGTTGGGGATGATTCACCATAGGGCAGTAAATAGTAAGCCCTTGGATTGGCTGGAAAACTTCACCCACCACCCACCGCAGGTACGCGGCCGGCTGAGCGATCTGGGGGAAAATTAGAAGTCTGATTTTAGTTCCATTTTGAGTTCCGTTTGAGGTCCTTTTGTAGCGTGACTGAATACAGTAAGATTTTTATACTATATAATTTTTGACTTTTTAGCCTAGGTAGAGTCCAAGGAGATAGTTAAAAAATATTACCGGTAACCAAGGACGAGTACCCTTGGCCTTAAATTGGCCTTTGGGACAATTCGATCACACTATCGTACCCTAAGGTAGGGTATATTGTAAATCTGGCACTAACATACCCGATAGATATAGAACCGTTGGGGTAAAGTGCGGGCATCTCACTAATATTTTGGCCGACAAGGGGCTTCCCCCCTCTAGTAATTGGCATAGCAACATTTTTGCGTCATTTTTGCTCCAATAAGTGGTGAGCCTTGTACCTTAGACCCCCAATACTGGTGGCATTTTAACCTACCAGTATAATAGCGGCCTGTACGCAATTTTAAACAAAGAAACAAATTACTATACCAAAAGTTAAATATATGCATGAAAAAAGGGTTCACTCCCAACTCTAACGAAGAGCAGCACACTGGTTCAAGAAATAGACTCCTGAAAGCCTATTGACTAATCCAAAGTGAATGTTTGTAATTCATAACCTCTAGAATATGTATCATACAAAAATGAAGCTAAAATTTTGTTTAGGTGTTGGCACCCAGTACTAGTTGAATCTCAAATGGGTTTGAGTCTTCCACAGTTAATTCAATAATATATGGGATTAGAGCATATTCCAAAATCTCACTGAAAGTTTTTACTGTTGCATGCAAAAGTGATAGGCATAAATGAATTGCAATTAAATGTATCTTTTCAATATTTAAGAATGAATTTTACAGTCCCACAAAAGAAGGAATTAGGCACTAATAACAAACATACACAGAACTGAAAAACTAACTGGAGCTGATTGACTAGTGCTCTACATTTACAACGTAAATATTGGGCGCTCATCCCATCAAGTTCACTCAATTTGGACTTTAGTTTAAGCATATAATTACCAATACTTTTATTTGATACAGAAATAATGTGCCCTTGGAAAACTTTGAGTGGTAAAAATATTGAAACTAATCACTGAAAATGATGATGAACACTATACTCAATCTTAGTAAAAAAATTTAAACATGCCATGAAACTTCTTTAGGTGTGTCATGACATCTCAGCTTGGTTGGTTGTTATGACATCGCTGAAATCCTTTGTTGTGGATTGACTAATCTGAACCAACAGCCCATTGCCATTGTCAATAACTTCATATCCAGGATTTTTTTTTAATAACGCTAGTTCGCTTCAAAGGGTCGTTAAGTTTATTAGACATTTTTGAAATGATTACGCTGGTGCTGCTTTCAATATGGGGATTAGTATAAGGAATGGAAAGTGACAGAAAATATAAATCATAAGCTCTTAGCTTTAATATGAAGAAGTTAAGGGTACAATCCAGAACCCAGATTTTGGAAGCAAGTTTGTGATAAGCCAGAGCAGGAATTACGGGAATTACGAGAATTGAGTGAAAAAATATTTACTGTTAACCCCTCATTTTTTCGTTATTTCTTTCAATTACAAAGCGGTGGCACGATCACCTTGTTTCCTTGGTGCTTTTTTGTTGCTATTGTAATTTTCTGTATATAAATAAACTTTACCATCTTTGAGAATATTCTAAGGAAAAAAGGCTACTGGATGAGTAATAATAATTTTATCATCAATATCCGATTAAATTTTTCATTGGATAAAATTAAGAATAGCTGAATATACAACTTTGCACATTGAAAGATTTTTGAAAAGGACAGGTGTTTTAATTGAGCCAGATGACCATCTTTATAATTCCATGGAGCTTGTTCACAGAAATCCTATGGAGTACATGTTTGTATAAGCCCAAATAGGCACCCTTCAAATGCATTTCTTAAATTTTTGCCTGATAGCCCATCCAATGGCGTGTTTGTTAAAAACCAAAGAGGTAAGCCTTAGGACAATCAAAATTGTTTTCATTGAAACCTTAAAAATTTACAAGAGCCTGATGTATCATCTGCATCCATAATGTTCCCTTATTTTAATTGCTCCCCTTTTCTTTGCTAAATTTATAAGCTAAAAGATAAAAAAAAGAAATTTCTTAGAAATTCTATTTTATAGTTAAGACTTTGGCAAGAACTATTTGTTGCAATTGTACAATTCTTATAATTTTCACGTTGAAAATGAGGGAAAATAAGAATAGTGCCTATTTAGCTTTAATTTAGCTCTTATTTTTAAATAAAAATAAGACTTAGCTGTCTTATTTTTTCATTTGGAGGGAGTAGTGGGCTTTTGTCATTGAAAATTAAAAGCTCTATTTCCCCTTCAAAGCACTTTGTTTAATTTACAATATTCTACCTTTCGTCGATCCATCAAGTGTTTTCGGGAAAGTGCCTTACATCAATACAGAAATAAATCCAAAACAGAATAAATACGCTGAAATTGCATAAATTTAGGAAAATCCCGGTAATTGGTCGTTGTATTCCTGGTTAGTTTCAGATCCTGTTAAAAAAACTGATGTGAATTCACTATGATTTGTTTTTGAAAAGCTATATGTGCTCTTAGGCAATTAGGATGTTTTTTTAACAATTAGAAAGCATGACTTTACTATTTAAAAATAATCTAGAAACTTGATTTGTTAATGTGAAAATATTTCAGAGCATTTGAAATTATCAAATCATATTTATTTGGCTTTTGATCTGCCTTGATCATGAAGGAGGCGCTTCAAGGGAGCAATTTGCTATGGGACAAGGGGGGACTGCCCCCTTTCTAATGGGGGGGTTTTCAATTAAAAAGAGTTTTGTTCTTATGTTTTCGGTTGTTTCCTCATATAGGAAATTTCAATTAATTATTTCAATTGGGATTTTCAGTTAAACTCTTAGTTGACGGTTCGCGAGTGGTATACCTGAGTGGAGGCGGAACTTCGTGTGTGCGGAGCTTAAATTAGCGGTTCAAATGGGGAGCTTGTATTAATGGCCATACTGAGTCGAAATCAGATTGAAAGGTTTCTGGTTCCCTTGAGATTGAGTGGAGCCACAAGGACTAACTATCTTGAGAAATACTAACATAAAGAGAATAAAATAAGAAGATAATGTATTTATTTTTTTACTCACATAATCGGTACAGAGCTTGTCGGCAATATCGAAAGTATTTCACAGTCATATACACTAATATAAGATTGTTGTCAAAAGTTAATTCACTGATAATAAATATTCTCAAAGGTTCATTCCAAATAGACTGCAAATAAACTCACATAAGACTGATCACAAGAAAACTCATCGTAGACTTCTCCTAGACTCTCGCTAGACTCGACTGCTTCTAGACTGGCCCAAAAATTGCTAAGTCCTAACTATCTACTCTCTCCAATTTCGCCAGAGGCCACGTTCGGGCGTTACTAAAAGGTACATTACGCTGATTTTATTGGTTCAACTATATGTCCTATATTTCTATTGGATAGGTATATACCAATGGGCTACTTGAGTTTAATTACGATTTAAAACTTTAAGATATCACTTTGGAATTTGTCTTAACAAAAAAAAGTTTTAAATTATAATTTTTTGCTGGCGAGGTGTCACTTAGTTTCCAGAAGACTTATAATTTATTTCTGTGAAAGTTGTTAAGGGACAATACGATTTAGTTACATTGGGATACATAGTTTTAAACTTAGTTTTCAGAACAATGCAATTACATTACACAAAAATATTTTGTATCTCGAGTGACTATTTTTTTGTATAATAAATTCTACCATCTCTTGATAATTTGAAAATTCAAGCTCTTAAGATTTAAATTACATTGTTAGTCGCCTGTCATATAGAATTTGGTCAGACTGATATTTATAACATACTTTGGCGACGCGGAGACGGATTTATTTATTACATTTTCTGTGGGAAAGATTCTTACAATGTATGTTTGAATAAAATACATTTTTTTACTATTTTGAATTGAACGTTTGAGTCTTGCTTGATCTGTAGGTCACTTCAATTTACAGGTTCATATTTTGGGTGATTTTATTTTACTTGGGTAACTTTAATTGGAAAATTTTGAGGTTTTTGAAAATTGATTCCATTACATATCATCCTTCCCATTCTTAACGATGTCCTCATCGTTGTGTTATCCTACTCTTTCTACTCTTTCAAATTTTGATCTTTCTTTAAAAAGAATTTAACTTAGTACTTATTACTCGACTTAACTCTGCTTTGGTAAAATGTATATCTTTTATTCCCGTTTATTTTATGAGACTACATATATGACGACATTACTTTAAAGTCCATCACCTACTCACTCTATTTGGCGAAGGGGCCAAAGAGTTTCTATTGACTAACACATTAGGTTATATGATTACATAATAAATATTTAATTTCTCCACCTAACGCTGAAGTAAGGAGGCTAGGACTGCTTTGAAAAATTTTTAATTTTTGGTTTTATTGGTTGCATGTTGTTGTGAGTCTTTTTTCTTTCATATATTTTTGTCTTGCTGATGACGGCCCTTGGACATAGGGCTGAAATATTCATTCAAATTATCTCCACTGTCTTGCAAAAAGATTTCCCTATTGTTCTTCGTACTTTTGCTGTTTGTTTCGCCTGTTACTATCCTGCAAAGGATTTCTTCGTCTAAATCGTAATAAAAATTGTCTATTTCCCTTCTCAGGGCTTTGAACTTATCGGGGAGATTATCGGAATTCACAAAATAAT
Source organism: Artemia sp. Qi Xiang Cuo (assembly GCF_049724085.1). Classification (NCBI taxonomy): domain Eukaryota; kingdom Metazoa; phylum Arthropoda; class Branchiopoda; order Anostraca; family Artemiidae; genus Artemia; species Artemia sp. Qi Xiang Cuo. The sequence continues at coordinate 75,682,447 of NC_142803.1, forward strand.
TAATGAGAGTCAAGCACATTTCATCCTTAACTTGGTTTCTTTTAATATTAGCTAGGGATAAGGGGCTGTGAGTAATTTCGTTTTCTTCTGTTTGGATTTTAGGTTTATTCTTCTTGTGTTTTCGTTTACTGGGATTAATGGCATTTATTTCTTTATTTATGTTATCTGAGGAGTTATTTTCGGGATATCTACTCAAGTAGTCACAGGGGGCATTTTGTTTACCGGTCAAATGTTCAAATTTGTAATCCAGATTCTTGGATTTTCATTATCCATCTAGCTAAGATTCCAGGTGGATTTTTGAATGTGCTTAGGTACTGCAGGCTTTTATGGTCCGAACGTAACTTAAATTTTCGACCTAATAAATAATGTCTAAATTTGTCTAAATGGTAAATTATGAATAGTAACTCCAATTGCGTCGCTGAATAACTTCTTTCTCCTTTCGTTAGAGTTTTACTTGAATAGCATATGACTTTCTCTAAATACTGACGGGGTTCCTGTAGGGGTTCGGGGTAGTTTTCCACGGGGATTAATTGGGAAAGGATTGCATTGATGCCCGTAGCTGAGGCGTCAGTGGTAACCACAAATTGTCCTTTTTCAAAGTCTGGTAGGGACAATACTGGTTCAGTAGTAAGTGCTTTCTTGAGAGTATCTAGTGAAGTTTGAGCTTCACTTGACCAGGTAATATTTTGGTTGGTCCCTTTAGTCAGGTCCGTTAGGGGTTTTGCAATTTGGACGTAGTTGCGTACGAATTTTCTGAAATAACTTGTTAAACCAATAATAGCTCGCAATTGTTTTATAGTTTTTGGCGGTTTGAGATTCTCTACGCATTTTATCTTCCCTGGGTCCGGTGATATTTGACCTTGGGTCACTATCATTCCTAAGAATTTTATTTCGGGTTGAAGTAAATTTACTTTTTTAGGTCTACATTTTAGATTACCCTCTCTGAATTTTTCGAAAACTTTGGTTAATATGTTTACATGTTCCTCTGGAGTTTCTCCTACACAGATCACATCATCCACAAAATGAATAATATTTTCTATACCTCGTAATAAGTGTAGCAGAGGTCTGCATAGTGCACTCGATCTAGTTTTGAGTCCAAAGGGAACTCTCAAATACTCATAAGAGTCATATTCCGTCGTTGAAAAGGCTGTTTTATAGACATAATTGTATGCTATCTTAACCTGATGATAACCTTGTGTGAGGTCAAGAGATGTAAAGGTTTTGTTTTTGGTCGAAATGGAGTCTAGAATTTCATCGATTTGGGACAGGGGAAACTTGTCGCTAACTACTTGTTTATTTAAGGCTCTATAGTCTACTACAAGCCTAAGGTCCTTGTTCTTTTTTGGCACTAGTATAACAGGGGCTGAATACGGACTTATACTTGGCCATATTATATTGTTTCTTTCTAATTTGCGGATTTTATTTTTCAACCAATCTTTGTAGGGATGAGGGATGCAATAACGCTGTTTAGCTACAGGTAACCCTGTGGTTTGGATAGAATGTTCATAAAACGGTATCAGTCCAATATCTTCCTCATATGTGGAAAATATATCTTTAAAATTCCAGAGCAATTCACATAATTTTTCTTTTAATTGCGTATCTTTGACATGGTCTAATTTAATTTTTTTTAAAATTGGGATCTTGTTAGTGGGTTCCTTATCTTTTGATTACTAACACCAATGCTCTTAACTAAGCTTTCCTTGGAGTTTTTCCATTCATTTAGTTCGCGCTCAGAAATCACTTGTATTTCAACAAGGCACGTTCCCTTTTTTAATGTAATCGTATCATTTTCATGTGTATTAGTCAACCAAATAAAACCTTCTCCTTTCTCATATAATATGATCTGTTCTTCACAAAACAGATTTTCGGGGATTTCTCTACACGGGGATGCGAACCAAATTTCGGAATTGTCATTAATGGGGGTGACCATTTGAGAGATTTGAACTCTTTGCATCGTTTTTGGGGGGATTTTTGTTTTACGCAATGCGAATCCATAATATTTTTCTTCCGAGTCATTTTCTATTAGGTTAAGATTGGCGCTTGGTTGCATCAAGTCTTCCACTTTTGGGGTTGACTGTAAGGGGACGGTACTTGGATTTATTATTTCGTTCCATAATTCTGTTATTTTCTTTATTTCTGTTTGTCTATACTCCTGCATTTTTCCTATATTTGCTTTTATTGACTCGATCCATTTGCTGCTTGAGTTTCTCCCACAGGACGAGAGATGGGGTACAAAAGACTTTATTCTATTCACTGTTGCTTCCCCTCTCTCCACGCGTTGGAGAATAGGATCGTATGGATACACGAGTCTGTTATTTGCTCTGTCTAATAACACTTTATTAGATTTTAAGGGCTCATTTTATTGTAAATTGAAATTGCCCTTTTTAATAGTCAAAAGTCAGTGGAGAGTAATTAACCCCTTCTGACGCCCACCATTTCCCTAAAAACATTCCATCAAAGTTTAGAGATTACCATTTTGTTCAACGTATTTGAAAGATATGGTAATTATGTACTTCAGAATGATGAAACACCTAGAGTCTCGAGGACAAAGATTGTAAGTTATGCCCTGGGGGCATATAAGATTTTTATAGATAAAGTTGTCATAAAACTTCATAAGGGGCTCATTCAATGGGAAATTGAAAGGGTTAGTGCCCTTCTTAATAGCCGAAAGGGACTGGAGGGCAACTAACCCCCATCTCTTGCCCATTCCTTCAAACACATCCAATGAAAATTTTCTGATATCCATTTTGTTCAACGTAGTAGAAAGTTTGTTAAACGTAGTAGAAATTATGTCTTTGAGAATCAAACCCCTTAAGCCCTATGGGCAAGGGTTTTAAGTTATAACCTTTGGAAATATAAGGTTTTTAATGAAAGTGTTCTTTTATAAACTTCAAAAGAGCTCATTTGATTGGAAATTAAAAGGGTTAGTGCCCTTTTTAATAGTTAAAAGTGATTGGAGAGCAACTAACGCCCCTCTCATGCCCGTCATTTCCCCAAACACATCCAATCAAAGTTTTAAGATAGCCATTTTGTTTAACGTAGATGAAAGTTCTGGAACTTAGGTCTTAAAGGATGAAAACCACCCTAACAGCCCTAACACCTGAAAGGGTAAGGGTTGTAATTTATGCCCCGGGAGGCATAAATTTGCTTATAGAAAGCGTTGTTGTTTCAAAAAGGGTTCACTCGGTTGGAAATCGAAAGGCCTAGTGCCCTTTTAATAGTCGAAAGTGATTTGAAGGCTTGACATTTTTATATTAAAGATTGATATCGGTATAATGTATTATTTTGTTGTTGTTGTTGTTTAGACCTGGATGCTTCGTATCGAAGGAGTTGTCATGGGAACTTCAAAAAGGGCTCATCCGATGAAAAATTGAAAGGGCTGATGCCTTTATTAATAGTCAAAAGTGATTGGAGGGCAAATAATCCCCCTTCAAACCCCATCCTCCCATTTGCCCATTATGTTAAAAAAATAAATGTTGCCTTAAGATTAAATCAAAATGCAGTGTATTAATTCAAATTCCCAATAAGTCATTTCAGCAGTATCCCAAGAACCACTGAGGGTATTATGTTCAAACTTTTGGGGCTACTTCTGCTCTTAAAATTTAATCAAATCAAAATAGCGTAAGTGTATGAAAACTATCAAAGAAAGTAAACAGGTTTTGTAGCGATAAAAATTTTAGACTGGGTTTTAATTGTGGTAATAAAGCTTGACCGCGTCAATCCAATATTATGTTTTAAGGCTGTGAACTTACACCTTAGAAGTTCTCCGATAGCACCACTTATAGCGCTAAGGACTGTGCCATAATTAATATTATGCTTTAAAGCGGTGTACCGATCGCGCCAGTTCTTCCGGGGTGATTTTTCTTAGGCTACTTAATAGGCTAGGCAAGCAATTTAAATAATAAGAAAATTAAACTTATGATCGCGCCACAGCAATTGGGAGTAAAGTAAATTTATGACCGCGCCACCCTCAATCATTGAGAGAAAATAAAATGTGTAGCTATATAAATGTAACCTCTTTTCCTTGGGTTATCTCAAAATCAATTACCTGTTATATTATGTAGAAATCAGATCCCTGGGAGCGCTACCTTGGAAGTATGCGAAATAATTATCTGTCATGCGACTAGATACAGACATATAAAATAAAATAAACACAAATAGAAAAGCAATAGATTTATTGTGACTTACATTTTAGGTGTACAGCAATGCTCACTTCAATTGACGACAAATAGGAGCAGAGATAATAATAATGACTGAATTGCAATGTCTGAATGCCCAAATAATTCTGATCTTAATAATCTTCCGAAAAGCACTTTTACCGCACTATCAAACATAGTTTTTGTCCTGCACTCTAAGAGCTCACTCACAATTGGCCAAAGTCCTGAGGCGGGCCAAGCTCCTCGTCCAATAATTTGTTTTAGATATTTCTGATGATTCAATTGTTCACACCGCTCTTATAATTTAAACTTCCTGAGAAACATTGTGTGTAGCATCTTTTTTATTGCCCACTATCTTAGCGAAATCTGGATAGCGCCGTTCTTTGTCTGAGGCTAAAACGCAATTTCTCTTTTTGATGATTAAGAACTTTTCTTTTTTTGAAACTAGATTTAAACTTAATTAGAGGAAGTCGGAATTATCTTTAGAAAGAAGGAACTTTATTTTTTGTATTTTAAATATATCACATTTTACTCAGGGTACATATTACCCTTCCCATTATTTAATGATGTCCCGTCATTAGGACTTGCTTGCCCTTGGGTTTTTCAAATATTCGCTATTTATTTACTATTTGTCCTACGTAATTCTAATTGACTTTGTATTATTTTATATTTTTATATAAGCTTAATCAGTAGTGCTAAAAATTTTCTCTATTACTTTTCTTATGTTTTTCTACATCCCTATCTAAAATTCATCAACCGGACTAAGATTATTCATGGTTCTAGCCTAGCTACTATACTAAAGATTTTTTTTCTACGTCTAACACTGATTACTTTTACATTTCCAACAAGGTTGGGGCTATTCTACCTTTACATAAGATTTTTTTTTGAGAATTCATCTTTTACAAGTTTTTCTTTATTTTGCTGACTATAGGGCATACTGCTTCCTATCTAAGCTACATTAAATGAAAAGTACGCCAACGCTACACCTAACTGTCTGAACATCTAACACTGCCTGTAAGAACGATTTAAAACACACAATATTATGTTTACCACGTTCACTGGTAACATTACAACACTTTCACTGGGGACGTTTGCTACGTAACATTAATGATAGGATATTGAAATTTTTGAGTTATCGAAGTTATTAAGATGTAATATATGTAAATTCACACCTATTCATCACCTTCGAGTCTCAAAAGCGTACTCAATCCTTTCGTTGTAAATTATTGTCCTTCACTCTTTTCGTCTTGGCAAAATTTTTAAAGCACTAACGATATGGTTTCTTCATGGAACAGTTCAAGCATAATTCTGTTCACCCGACAAGCTTTCCCTAAATGTCAAATGGGAAATAATACTTCCAGCTACAGGTGTGGGAATATGCTATCAGAGTTCATTCTCACCTGCTTTTTAATAGTTCATAGGGTGCCTTGTCATTAAGGGGTTGAACACCGGGTCTGTGTTCATTTTCTTCTCAGAATATCATTTTTGTGGATATTTTAAAGCACATAGAGAATGTATTTCTCGTATAAAATTGTTCATTCGTGCACTTAGAGATTATAATTCTCTTATAAAATTGTTCGTGTCTGGCTTGCGTCTATTAACTTTTGCGGTGATTCCTTGGTTAATCACAGGAGAATTGATGTTTGGATTTGGAATCGGTCAACATCAAACTTTAGTGACTCCTTCAACATATTGTCTTTAACTTGCGGGAGGGGTATATTGTCACTGAGGGCTTAGTCACTGGGGCTAATTTTGGTTTCCGTAATTCAGTTGCTGGTTTCCAGGTCCATTTGTCAGAAATTATCTCTTAACATTTATAGGATAACAGAAATATGAACTTTTTACATAGAGGGGCTAGGATGGATTCCAAGAGATGGTCGAAAGAGATTCGACGCGTGAGTCTTTGACACATAAATAGTTTTTGGGGTCATCAAATATCATAACTATACGGTCATATGGTATATGGGTCCATAATGATTATCAAAGGCGATATTTATGTACTTATATCTTGTACTGGTCGATGGGGTTCTCAGGATTTATGTGATTATATAGTTCGATAATTCACTGGATACTGAGATTAATGTTACCTGATACGTAATATGGTTCGTGGTCGAGGAAACAACAATCAAAGGTAACTATTATTTTCGTAGACGAAGTTGGGATGAAAATTGCCTGTAGTGTATGGTGATTACTCTTCGTTGGTTGAGGTATGATGAAAATAGATGCTACTAGGTTGTATCTGCACTGGACTGCGCATTGTAATAATCGATTTCCAATATGTCGATCCACTTCCTGTAATAAAAACAACGAGGCAGAATCAAACGTTCTTTAAAACAAATAGTCATAATACAAAATAAGCAATATGATTGGTTACAATAAATGGTTAACGTTATACTACAAGGTAATATCAAGCATATGCCAATGTTAATATGCATATACTGTTTTTAACAAACTGGCATTGTTATTTCTCTTATATAAGAGATTACTTCTCTTAACTTTAAGTAATGTCCCTTATTATTTTCCTCGGCATACTTTATTACACACAATTTAACTTAATCTTTCTCAGCACTCATTTAATTTGGTATTAGATTTAAAATAACCATTTAAATATAAATTACGCTACATTATTAAGTTTGAGGTCTAATTTTACAACATATTTCATGCCTGCATTGTTCACGCATGTCCGTGCTGTTTAAGAAACGCATGTTGGAGCGTCGTAACTGCACGGTTTTACTTAAACGACACTAAAATCAGGGAACAAGACATAGCAAGGACGAGTGGAGACCTATATACCCAATAGTTTTCTAATGTCTTCCCTTTTTATTGGCTTAGACCTTCTCAGATACATTCTTAGACCACACTGGCTATACATGACAAATGAAACTCAGAGAGGAGAGAAACTAACAAAATGAAAAATAAAATCAAAAAGGGTGAAAAAACGAGAATTTTATGAGCCAGTTGCGAACCATGAAGATGACAAAATATAAGCAAATATTTCGACAAGGACATCCGCCAAGTCGTCCTCAGTGCTAAACAAAAAAGAAGACAAAGACAGAGAAAAAAAATGAAAGTCTAACCTTTCGAGGTTTACTTTACAAAGACAGAACAGGCACTGAATAAAAACCAGGCAGGAATCAATGAAAATGAATTTACCAAGATGATTGGGCAAGGATCTTTTGCCTTGCAATAGTTTTAGCTGGTCTACAATTTCGGTTTTCATTAGATATGCAAATAGGTTCTTTTAAGTTATACCGGGTGAAAAAATTGAATGAGTCCTTCAAGATTAAACTGTCGTAAATTGGGCTTAATGAAATATCTCTAGTATTTTTATTTATTGCTAAATTTTGGTTCATATATTTTTTATCTCAATTACCTCTTTAAAAGTTTGTGGTACGCCATTTACAGTTGATATTAAGGTTGCCTCGTCAAACAGAACAAGATGGGTCGGATTTACGAAAATATGCCAAGCCAATGCCGAATCAACGTTGTCATTGTTATTTTTTAATCTCAAGGACTTATCTATTGAAATTTTGTGCTCATGCAAACGTTCACCTAGTTGTTGATGGCTCCTACCAATGTAAACTTTTCCACAAGAACACGGGATTCTGTAGACACCACTACCCAGTACAGGGTCTGTTTTATCCTTTCCTGAGTTGAAAAAGTGTTCAACTTTTTGTTCGGTTTTGAAAGAAACAGAGAGATTATGTTTTTTAAAATTTTTCCTAGTTTATCGCCAATTTTCGGGATGTATTGTAAAACGTTGAAAGTTTTTTTTCAATTTTCGGTGTAACTGAGTTAAGGGGAACAAGCTCCCTAGTTTGTTCTTTTATCTTTTTAATCGTCTATCTATTTTACTTTCAATGTTTGATTGGGTAACCATTGCAGAAAATAATATACTTGACATAATTTAATTCAGAATTTATATGATTACGGCAATAAATTTTAAAAACTCTGTCGACTAATGAGATTATTACCCCTCTTTTCACAGAAGGAGGGGGATTGGAAGAGAATTGTAGATATCGATCATTATGAGTCGGCTTTCTATATATAGAAGATTCAAGACTGGGATTAGTTTTTATAATCAAAACATCCAAGAAAGGCAGTTCACCAGAACCTTCGAGTTCCATTGTGAACTGGATATTCGAATCAAAAGAGTTCATATGTGCCGAAAAATCTCTGAGAGAGTCTTGTCCATGTTCCCAAACAGAAAGGACATCATCAACAAAACGAAACCAGATAGAGTGTTTTAAGTGGAATTTATTCAAGGCAGACTGTTCTATGAAATCCATGTAAAAATTTGCCAAATAAGGAGACAAGACAGTGCCCAGGGATAAGCCCATTATTTGAAGAAAAAAATTGCTTCAGAATTTAAGATACGAGGAAAACATGTTGCAAAGACAGACAAGGGTCATTATTGTATCAATTTCCAAAGTTTTATAATCCGACCAAGCTGAATTTTCCTCTAATTTTCTTTGTAAAGCCTGCTCACATTTATGGACATCGCAAGAAGTGTTCATAGAAACTGCATCAAAACTAGATAAGACAGTATTATCTGTTGTATTTTGATTTTTTAACTTCTCAACAAGATCTATGGAGTTTTTTATATAGGATTTCTGTGTGCTTAAAAGAGGCTTAAAAATGGTGGCTAAGAAGCTTCCTATACCCGTAGCTGGAGAACTATAACATGCTACAATTGGACAACGAATATCTTTCTTATGGATTTTAGGCAGACCATCAACAACTTTAGGCTGAACAACTTTGCATGAGCATAACATTTTCTGTACATTTGAGGAGTAATTAGTCTAGTATCTTTAAAAATTCCTAGTTCATTTCTCAACTTCGTGTGTATTTGTCCGTGGGATCAAATTTTATTTCTTTGTAAATATTGTTATCCATTAAAAGGGTGTTAACTGTTTGATTCGAGTAATCTGTAAATATCATACTTACAAATGTGCTTCCCTTGTCACGCTTTCGTAATGACTGTGTATTTGTCGATAATTTAAATATATGAGGATTTTAATTTCTTCCTTTGATTGAGTTGAAAGTGACTAAAGATGATCTATAATCAAGACCACTCTTACGACAGTTTCACCTCTGAGTAGGTCTGGATTTTCAACTTTTTCACCCGGTGAGAACTTAAAATAGCAGACTCCATGCTTGCAATAATTTCTGATGTATTTACGTGAAATTGTAGACCAGTTGCAAACTATTGGTCCTTAGGCAAAAGAATACTTAGTTGCCTTCGATGTAAATACCTTAGTAAGATTGCATTTTCCATTGATTCCTGCCTGGTTTTTATTCAGTGCTTGTTCTGTCTTTGTAAAGTAAACTTCGAAAGGTTAGATTTTCGTTTTTTTTCTCTCTCTTTGTCTTCTTTTTTGCTTAGCACTGAGGACGACTTGGCGGAGGTCCTTGTCAAAAATTTGCTTATATTTTGTCATCTTCATGGTTCGCCACTGGCTGAAAAAATCCACGTTTTTTCACCCTTTTTTATTTTATTTTTCATTTTGTTAGTTTCTTTCTCTCTGAGTTTCATTTGTCATGTATAACCAGTGTGGTCTAAGAATGTATTTACGTCAAGCTTACGGGGAGCATTGAACCAATATTGCTTTAGATTTTTTAAATTGTGTTAAGAAGCATGCAAATCCTATTTGTCAGTTAAATTTATAAGAAACTTGCAAAAGACATTGATTTCTTCCCCCTTCTTTACGTTTCAACCTACAATTAGACGAACAATCTGAAGGCCCATTTATTCAGAAAATGGGTTTCGAAACTATAACAAATATTTAAAAAAACCATAGATCCGAAAGATACGTCCTTAGTGATAAAACCCTTATTTTAAAATATTTTTAGTATCTGATTTCGTCCCCTCAAGATACTCACCAGATTTTGCGAATCTTAAATAAGTCTTTCAGACGCAAATTTCATTGAACAAAAACTCGTTTATCGGAAAAATTCTCAAAACTGGAATTTCAACAGTTTCAACAAACACAAATTTTCCTTGCTACATTTTGTCCTGGTCCTCCTTTGGAAAATCTATCCTCTAAGATTTTTACATCCAAGGAACTAAGTATTCTTTCAAAAGGACCAAAATTTGCAATGGTTCAAACACACGTAAATACATCAGAAACTATTACGGGCGTGGAGTCTGCTATTTTTAGCTCTCATCGTGAAGTCGAAAATCCAGACCTACTCAGAGGTGAAATTGTAAAGAGTATTCTTGATTATAGGTCATCTTTGTCACTTTCAAATCAATGAAAGGAAGAAATTAAAATCATCTGAAATTTAAAAAAAAAGACAAAAACACAGTGATTACGAAAACGGACAAGGGAAACACAGTTGTAATTTTGAATTCTGCGGATTATGAATTAAAAGTTAACACTCTTTTAATGGATAAAATTATTTACAAAGAAATAAAATTTGATCCCACGGACAAATACACACAGAAGTTGAGAAATGAACTAGGAATTTTAAAAGATACTAGACTAATTACCCCTCAAATGTACAGAAAATTTTACCCGAAAGGTTGTTCAGCCCCAAAGTTTTATGGTCTGCCTAAAGTGCATAAGAAAAATATTCCGTTACGTCCAATTGTAGCATGTTATAGTTCTCCAGCTACAGGTATAGGAAGCTTCTTAGCCACCATTTTTAAGCCTCTTTTAAGCACACAGAAATCCTATATAAAAAACTCCATAGATCTTGTTGAGAAGTTAAAAAATCAAAGTACAACAGAAAATACCTGTCTTATGTAGTTTTGATGCAGTTTCTATGAACTCTTCTAGCGATCTACAAAAATATGAGCAAGACATACAAAGAAAATTAGAGGAAAATACCACTCGGTTGGATTACAAAACTTTAGAAATTGATAAGATAATGACCATTGTTTGTTTTTGCAACATGTTCTCCTCATATTTTAAATTCCGAAACAAATTTTTTCTTCAAATAATTAGCTTATCTACTGGCACAGTCTTGTCTCCTTATTTGGCAAATTTTTACATGGATTTCATAGAACAGTCTGCTTTGAATAGTTTCCACTTAAAACGCTCTATCTGGTTTCGTTTTGTTGATGATATCCTTTCTGTTTGGGAACATGGACAAGACTCTCTAAGAGATGTTTTGGCACATTTGAACTCTTTTGATTCGAATCTCCAGTTCACAATGGAACTCGAAGATTCAGGTACGCTGCCTTTCTTGGATGTTTTGATTATAAAAACTAATCCTAGTCTTGGATTTTCTATATATAGAAAGCCGACTCATAATGATCGATATCTACATTTCTCTTCCCATCACCCTCCTTCTGTGAAAGAGGGGTAATAATCTCTTTAGTCGACAGAGTTTTAAAAATTTGTTCCCGTAGTCATATAAACTCTGAATTAAACTATGTCAAGGATATTCTTTTCTGCAATGGTTACCCAATAAAACTCATTGAAAATATAATAGATAGACGATTAAAAAAGATAAAAGAACAAAATAGGGAGCTTGTCCCCCTTGATTCAGTTACACCGACAATTGAGAAAAAACTTTCATCGTTTTACCATGCATCCCGAAACTTGGCGATAAACTTGTAAAAATTTTAAAAAAACATATTTTCTCTGTTTCTTTCAAAACCGAACAAAAAGTTGAATACTTTTTCAACTCAGGAAAGGATAAAACTGACCATGTACTGGGTAGTGGTGTCTACAGAATTCCGTGTTCTTGTGCAAAATTTTACATTGGTAAGACCCATCAACAACTAGGTGAACGTTTGCAAGAGCACAAAATTTCAATAGATAAGTCGCTGAGATTTAAAAATAACAATGACAACTTTGATTCGGCATTGGCTTCGCATATTTTTGTAAATCCAACCCATCTAGTTCTGTTTGACGAGGCAACCTTAATATCAACTGTAAATGGCGTACCACAAACTTTTAAAGAGGTAATTGAGATAAAAAAATATATGAACAAAAATTTAGCAATAAATAGATATACTGTATATATTTCATTAAGCCCAATTTACGACATTTTAATCTTGAAGGACTCATTCAATTTTTTCACCCGGTATAACTTAAAAGAACCTATTTGCATATCTAATGAAAACCAAAATTGTAGACCAGCTAAAACTATTGCAAGGTAAAAGATCCTTGCCCAATCATCTTGGTAAATTCATTTTCATTGATTCCTGCCTGGTTTTTATTCAGTGCCTGTTCTGTCTTTGTAATCTAAACTTCGAAAGGTTAGATTTTCTTTTTTTCTCTCTCTGTCTTCTTTTTTGTTTAGCACTGAGGACGACTTGGCGGAGGTCCTTTTCGAAATATTTGCTTATATTTTGTCATCTTCATGGTTTGCCACTGGCTGATAAAATCCTCGTTTTTTCACCCTTTTTGATTTTATTTTTCATTTTGTTATTTTCTCTCCTCTCTGAGTTTCATTTAGACGTTCTCATGGGGTTCTGGGTTTAACCTTTGCATTTCAGCTGTTTCCCCGTGTTTTCTTCTCTTGGTTTACGCCTTCTTAGTCTCAGGATTTTTCCATAATTAAAAGTCAATAGGGTTCTTATGGTCAGGAAAGTCGCGAATACGAAACATACGGTCAGTAGTATGTTCCACCAGAAATTGGTTGAGAACCATCCGTATCTATTATCCACATACGTTAATCTCTGGTCTTCATTTGTAAATAGGGGGATCTGGGAATTTATTTCTTCTCTTATTTTTGTAAGCCTTAATATCCCTTTATTTTTTTTCTATTTTGGACCATACCGAGGTTTTCATTTCCCAGTTTTCTATATTGGGAATAGTGTACGACAGGTTAATTGCCTTGAAGTTGGTTATTTTGGGACTTATTATCTTTGACTCGTGGTAATTAACGGCGTTCGAACAGTTGACTCTTTAGTTACAAGTCGACATCCTTGTTTTATGGTTATCGTACCCACATTTTGTAACAGTAATTCTGTTTTGTAACTCGGGTCTATTCTTTCTGTATTAGTGTAACAAAACATTGTTTCAACAGTTTCTCTTGGAACAGAAAATAACCAGAGATAATCTCTAAGGTGTATGAATATTTCTCGCTTAATACTTCCTATCACGGCTTCTTTTAGGTGGACTGGATACATCGTACTGGAATGGTACGGGTAGACTTTTTTATATTAAAGAAAATTATTCGAATTAATTATATGCAATGTTACTTTTTAATTAGAATTTGTTTTCGGGAATTGATATATGTTGAACAGATGGTATCAAACGGTTTTGATTCATGCGAAGCCTTGATATATGTTGAACAATATTTTTCTACAGGATTTTCATAGCTGTATGATTTTTACTTGTGAGCTAAAAGTTTTAAATTATTATTCCTTTATGACGCCTATCCCTTAAAATCTCTTAATCCTATACTGATTAAGTGTAATTCCATCTATCGGGTTTTTTTTAAACGTTCCACCCGATTGTGTCGTTACTTTCTCCTCGACTTCTTGCGGTTTTTTCTTATTCGGTTTAAAGCGAAATAAGATCAAACTTTTTGTATTGTTTTTTCAAAAATTCTTGCCCTTTTAATTTTGTCTCTTTCGCGTGCGCGACTGCTGAAGTCGGTTTTGATTTTCCTATTCCTTTAATTACCATATGGTCTGATTCACCGCCAGATTCTTCGGAACTGGTTTCCGACGAATCCAGATTAGAACTTTTAGAGGTGGCACTTTTTGAGGTATCGCCTGCCCTTCCTTTGTAAATTTCTACTCCTCTGGAAGTAGAAGGTTTATTCTCTAAGTCCTCGCTTTGAGTTTTCAACTCGGGAGATTTGAAAGATCCTTTAGAGCTTTGAGAGGAATCAAGATTTTTTGTGGGTTTCCTCCACTGTTTAAATGCCATGTCTTCAGGGGGATGGGACATTCTTTGCACTAGTGTTTCCCTCCATGAAGTCCATTGCTTAGGTTTGACCTTGGACATAGTTATATCATGATATTGTCCTTGCTGGTCATCCTTGGGAGATTTATTCTCGGGCAATGTACTTTGACTCGTTTTTATGAAGAAATTTATTAAATCCATAGCTTCTCGCAGATTTGTTTTAGTTGAATCTTAGGGAGGAGTCTTCTTTACAATAATACCGGGAGTTTCTACAGCTCGGTGCAATTCTTGCTGCAATGACAAGGGCTTTGTTATCGGTGTTGCAGGGAGATCCGTATCGTCTAGAAATCTTTTGGGGGGACAAGGGGTTGAAAATCTATCAGGGAAACATTGGTTTTTCGGGGATATCGTATAATCTAGTTCTCCTGCGCTCTCTGATGATGAACTTTTTGGATCCATTGGCGTTTTTGTTCTTACTGGTATTAGGGATTTTTTCTTGGGAATCACTAGATTTTTCATAGCTAAAAATTCTTCAAAGTCTTTCACGTCAGTCTCATTCTCGAAATAGCCTTGCATGAAATTATAGGGTTTTAGCTCTGCCAATCTTTATCTATGGGGCTCATAGTCTGCATCTGCCGAATCTGTAGAGAAGGGATGAGATAACCATCTTTTTGGAAATTTTGCTTTTTTTATTAGGCTAACACATGCCTTGTGAGTTCTTCCGCTATCGGTGTTCTTCATTTTAAAAGTATAATCGTTATCGTACTTTTTTAACTATTCTGTACGGTCCAGAATATTTGTTTGAAAGTTTTTTGCCTTCCACTTTTGCCTCATTCTTTAGGTAGACGCAATCTCCTATCTTGAAATCTATGCTCCCCTTGACTTTGGGTTGGTTTCTTAGCTCCTGGTTTACTTTAGATTTTTCCAACTCTTGCCTAACTATTATATAAGTTTTCCTCATCCTATTTATGAATTCTTGTTGGTAATCCTCAGAGTTTTTGCAATACTGCCGAGATTCAATAATTTCATCATACGGGATTCTAAAATCACGACCAAAAAGTAAATAAAAAGGGTTGTCTTTGGTTGTTTCTGAATAAGCAGTATTGATTATGTTAGTTAAATAAGGTAAGAATTGATCCCAGTCGTTCCTGTTGTCTTTTGTATAAATACTTAGTACATTCGATAATATTTTATGCCAATTTTATATTTTACCGTTAGTTTGTGGGTGATACGGGGAAGTCACCATTTTCTCTCTTTTAAGAAAACTCATTAAGTCCTTTGTTGATTTTCAAACAAAATTTCTTCCTTTCTCGCTTATAACTTTGTTTTAGATGAGACATTTTAAATATAATTTCACCATAACTTTACGCCTAGTGTACGTGTTTTAATTCTCTGATGTTTTTGCAAAAGTAAATCCGGAAAAGTAATCAATAACTGAAAGAATACAAGTATGGCCTCTGTTGGTAACAAGTAATTCTCCACTGGTTCTATATAAATCAAATGAGACAATATCGAAAGGGAATCTCACTACCGGGACTCTTCCCATTGGAGGGTTAGGATAAGCTTGGGGTTTTTTTCTTAAGTTACACGCTTCGCATGTACTTACAAATTCTTTAAGTTTTGTTATTCCCCACGGCACGTAAAAATATTGTTTTAATTTATGGAAAGCTTACGTTACTCCTAAGTGTCCTCCTATATCTGAATGAAAATATTCGAATGCAGGTGTTATTAAGTTTTGGGGTAATATAGGTATTAATGATATTTGGTTTCTAGTTGCCTCAGCGGTCACGATTCTGCATAGTATTTCTTCCTCAAGATCATAGTAAAAATTATCTATCTGTTTTCTAAGAGTTTTGAATTTATCTGGTAACGTATCATCATTTGCAAAATAATTAATAAGACGCTAAACACATTTCGTCCTTTTTTGCTTTCTTTTTTATGTTTTCTAAAGACAGGATACTATAGTTAACCTTATTTCCTTTTATTGTGTATTTGACTTTATTTTTCTTACATTTATGTTTACTCTTAGCATTGATAGCGTCACCTTCATTTTTCTCAGCTTCCGACGGAATATTTTCTGGGTATCTACTCAAAAAGTTACAAGCTGCGTTTTGTTTACCTTTTAAATGTTCAAATTCGTAATCTAGGTCTTACATTTTCATAATGCATCTAGCTAGAATTCCCTTGGGGTTTTTAAATGTACGCAGGTACTTCAAGCTTCTATGGTCTGATCTTAGTATAAATTTTCTACCAATTAAATAGTGTTTAAATTTTTCCAAGTGGTGGATTATAGATAATAATGCTAAGTTGGTGACGGAATAACCACTTTCGCCTTTTGACAAAGTTCTACTCGAGTAGCGTATAACTTTTTCTATTTTTTTTTGTTTAGGCGTTCCCTCTAGAGGATTAGGGTTTTCTACCGGGATTATTTGTGAAAGAATAGCGACAATCCCCTTTGAGCTAGCATCGGTTGTGGCAACGATTTTTCCGTTTTCGAAATCAGGAAGTGATAATATTGGTTCAGAAGTGAGTGCCTTTTTGAGACGGTCTAGGGAAGTTTGAGCTAACTGGGACCAGGTAACATTTTGGGAGTTCCCTTTAGTTAATTCCGTGAGGGGTTTTGCAATTTGGGCGTGATTGCGCACGAATTTTCTAAAGTAGCTAGTAAGACCTAAAAATCCTCTTAATTCTTTGATAGTTCTTGGGTGTTTGAGGTTTTAACACATTTTATTTTATCAGGGTCTGGGAATATCTCTCATTGCTTTACTACTATTCCTAAAAATTCAATTTTAGGTTGAAATAAATTTACCTTTTCAGGCTGGCTCTTTAAGTTGCCTTGTCTGGATTTTTCGAACAAATTGGCTAATGTCGCTAAGTACTTTTCAGTATTTTCTCCCACGCATATGACATCATCGACAAAATGAATGATATTTTTTAATCTTCTTAATAGATGCAATAATGGTCTACATAGCGCGCTTGAACTTGTTTTAAGTTTAAAAGGCACTCTCAAGTATTCATATGAATCACATTCAGCTGTTGAAAATGCAGTTTTATGGACATCTTTTTCTGCTATTCTCACTTGGTGGTAGCCTTGGGTGAGGTCCAAAGAAGTAAATATTTTGTTTTTGCTTGAAATTGAGTCAAGAATTTCATCTATTGTTGGTAAAGGAAATTTCTCGCTAACTACTTGTTTGTTAAGGGCTCTATAGTCAACAACCAGTCTTAGATCACCATTCTTTTTTGGTACCAAGATCACTGGTACCGAATACGGACTTTATACTGGGGCGATAATTTCATTTTTTTCTAATTCATGAATTTTATTTTTTACCATTCTTTGTGCTTATATGGCACACGATATGGCTGTTTTGCTACAAGATTACCAGTCGTTAAAATTGAATGTTCATAAAATGGTATGAGTCCGATGTATATTCAGATGTGGAAAATACATCTTTAAAATTCCATAATAATTCGCATAATTTTTCTTAAGTTCTAAGTCCGTAATATGATCCATATTAAAATTGTTTGAGAATTGCGATTTAGTTAGAGGGTACTTGTTATTTGAAGTTTTAATACCGTTAACTAGGTTTCTTTTAGAGTTTTCCCATCTATCTAAATCATTCTCCGATAAAACTTGGATTTGAACTAAACACGTCCCCTTTTTTATTGTAATTGTATCATTTTCGTGGTTATTAGTTAGACAAATAAAACCTTCTCCTTTGTCGTAAGATATGATCTGTTCTTCGCATAGCAGATTTTCGGGAATTTCATTTGGCAGGATCACGAGCCATATTTCGGATTTGCTATCCACTGGTTCAATCATCTGTGATATTTGAATTTTTTGCATTGTTTTGGGAGGGACTTTTGTTTTCCTTATCGCGAATCTGTAATAGTTCTCTTTATTTTCATTGTCTATTAGATTCTTGCTGGCGCTATGCTGCGTCATTGCAGCATCTTGCGGCGTCATATTGGGTTTTACTATGTTTTTCCATAATTCCGCTATTTTCTTGATTTCGTTTCTTGATTTTCTTTATACTGTCGCATATCTCCTATTTTTATTTTCGTAGATTCAATCCACTTATTATCTAAATTTACTTCATCTTAGCGATGTCTCTCAGAATAATTGAACAAATTTCTGATTATGCCATGTCCTCCTTGCGAGACATGGGGTTCAAAAGATTGTGACATTATACCACTAGAATTTTTTTTTACTTTTACGTCCTCTTCGTAACCTCTGTTGCTATTTCTTAAGGTAGAAATTCCTTCCCCTACCTTAGCCGGGTAGACAAGCCTTTCGTTCGCTACGTCTAATAATACTCTATTAGACCTTAAAAAATTAGTGCCGATAATGGCTTCGTACGGATGGTTATCGCATATTATAAAATTTGCCGGAAAGATTCTATTATCCCTTTTTACGTTTAGGCAAATTGAACCTCTTGCATCCAATGTATGCCCTGTCACTCTAGTTAAATTGGAATTATTAAAATTTCTTTGTTTTCTAATATGCGGAAGCAACATATCAGATACACATGAGTTTATAATGTTCGCAGTAGCACCAGAGTCAATTAAGGCTTTAAAGTAAACATTTGCTACACAAAAATCATTAAATATAGGTAACTTTTTATTACTATCACTACAGGACGGTACTACTATTGTTTTGGACCTATAAAACATTCTAGGCGCCCTCTGGGTCCAATTTATATTTCTGAGGGGCCTGAAACGTTTCCCTGTGGATTTGTTTCATACATCGGTTTCTGCAGTAGAGATTCAGACACGTGAGATTCCGTAGGCATATCTAATTGATTTACATTTGTTTGTCGATTTTGCCAGGTATTATTACGATAGTTTGGATTTCTTGCGTCAGTGGCGGCAGCTGGCGCTGACTGCCGATGTCGTTGGCTTGAAAAATTTTCATTTCCCGTCGGCCAATTAACTATTTGCCGTCGGCTTGAAAAATTTTCATTTCCCGTCGGCCAATAAACTATTTGCCGTCGGCTTGAAAAATTTTCATTTCCCGTTGGCAAATTTTTGGGATTTCTATATACTATTCTCCCATTATATTGGCCTTGGCGAGTATTTGGGTTTTTAAATCGGTAATTAATTTGTCTATTGAGGGGAGGATTGTACAAATTTGGTTTGTAAATATTGTAAGGTACTGATTGCCGCAATCTTCCCTGGCTATAGCCTAGTGCACCACTGTTGCTAAAATTTGTTCTTCCGAACAAATTGTTGTCATAATTTTGCGTACTACCGACAGCAATTCTTGACGTGCGATTGGGGACATAACAGCACTCTCTCGCGATGTGCCCATGTCGATTACAAATATAGCATCTTATTATTGTAAGGTTATTTTCATAACTAAATTGTTTGACGGGCTGAAAACGTACTGTTTTCTGCCTAGCGGGTTCTTGCTTTTTATTTCTTTGTGGCACTGGGGAGTTATCCCTTGAAAAGAAATTGGGAGATGCCTGATCGCCCTTGAAGGTCAGGCTTGCGTTTGATTCGCCTGAGCTATTTATTTTTGCTTTACTGTGATTTGCGACCATCGTGTCGACTTCGATCAATCGCCCTACCTCCTGAAATGCAAGATCTAAAGTCTGAATATTTTTGGATATTACTATTCTATATAGTTTTGGGGGTAGCTCTTGCAAAAAGGTATTTAGTATGACTTTTTCATACATTTCTCCTGAAACTTTTCCGTATTTTGCCTCTACTGAAATGCGTATATTACCAAGATATTCTCTTATGTTTTGTGAATGGTCAAAGCATACCATTCCGTGTTTTAATTTATTTGTGGAACTGGTTTCGATAAATCTATCTTTAAATGCCGTTAACAATTTGTCCACAGTATTTATTGGCAAGATGGAGTCATCACCTATAGTATGTTCAATCTGCTTTAGAAAGGTTAAGGCATGGCCTTTTAATCTTAATAGAAGCATGCCAACTAACGTTTCTAGCTCTGTTTTTGTTAAATCTACAAACTAGGCCAATTGGATGTTAAATTCGTCGATATCTGATTGTCCATTGCACTGCGGAATAGACTTTGCTATTTCTACATTTTTCGCGACCAACTTTCGCGCCATTAATAAATCGCTTAATTCTTCTGACATTTTATTTTGCGTTTGAATAACTCAAAATAAATTTATTATTTTACTTAACCTATTTTGGGGGAGGCTATTATCTCCTATGAGATATCTTAAAGGGTTTTCCTGTAATAACTTAGCGGTTATAGGCCTAATCAATTTTCTTATATGTCTGTATCTTTCCAATGATTAAATTTAAATTACAAGGTTTATAGCCTAACTAGTTCGCAAGTTTTCCTCCAATTTCCGACCGTGCCATATTTAGCGATAAAAATTTTAGACTTGGTTTTAATTGTGGTAATAAAGCTTGACCGCGTCAATGCAATATTATGTTTTAAGGCTGTGAACTTACACCTTATAAGTTCTCCGATAGCTCCACTTATAGCACTAAGGATTGTGCCATATGTAATATTATGCTTTAAAGCGGTGTACCGATCGCTCCAGTTCTTCCGGGGATGATTTTTCTTAGGCTACTTAATAGGCTAGACAAGCTATAAAATTAATGAGAAAATTAAGTATATGATTGCACCACAGCAATGGGGAGTAAAGTAAATTTATGACCGCGCCACCCTCAATCATTGAGAGAAAATAAAATGTGTAGCTATATAAATGTAACCTCTTTTCCTTGGGTTATCTCAAAATCAATTACCTGTTATATTATGTAGAAATCCGATCCCTGGGAGTACTACCTTGGAAGTATGCGAACTAATTATCTGTCATGCGGCTAGATTCAGACATATAAAATAAAATAAACACAAATAGAAAAGCAATAGATTTATTGTGACTTACATTTTAGGTGTACAGCAATGCTCACTTCAATTGACGACAAATAGGAGCAGAGATTATAATAATGACTGAATTGCAATGCCTGAATGCCCAAATAATTCTGATCTTAATTATCTCCCAAAAAGCACTTTTACCACACTATCAAACATAGTTTTTGTCCTGCACTCTAAGAGCTGACTCACAGTTGGCCCGAGTCCTGATGCGGGCCAAGCTCCTCGTCCAATAATTTGCTTTAGATATTTCTGATTATTGAAACGTTCACACCGCTCTTATAATTTAAACTTCCTGAGAAACATTGTGTCTAGCATCTTTTTTATTGCCCACTATCTTAGCGAAATCTAAAACTGAATAGCGCCGTTCTTTGTCTGAGGCTAAAATGCAATTTCTCTTTTTGCTGATTAAGAACTTTTCTTTTTTTTGAAACTAGATTTAAACTTAATTAGAGGAAGTCGGAATTATCTTTAGAAAGAAGGAACTTTGTTTTTTGTATTTAAAATATATCACATTTTACTCACGTTACAGTTTTTTTGCGAATGGTATCATGTCTTAAATTTCAAGTCAACTAGAGGTGGTATAAAACTAAATTAAACACTACTACTTTTGTCCAGATTTTTAAAAGGATGTATGATGTTAAACATTGCTGAAAATTTTTCTCCAGAAGGCCAGAATATAAAGTCTTAAAAAAACGAAAAGCTTTAAAATAATATTTTCTTTTTCCCTGAAAAGACTATGTCAATATATAAGGAACAGAAGTTAATTTAAAAAAAAACTTTCAAAGTTTTTCAAAGAAAAGGAAAGAACTCCATTAAAAAAATGAACAAAATTATTTTCAAATAATCTACCATGCGTGAGACTACCACAAATCATTATTGATAAATAAATGGAGCCCAAAACGAACAGAAATTACAAAAAATAACCGAGTTAAAATCAAAACGAGCAGAAATTAAGACATTTGAACGTTAATGAAAAAATACAAAAAATGTGCATTGTCAATTTAGCACACATATACTGTTATTTAGTAATCAAAATGTTAATATTATTTGATTTATTAAAGTTATAAAAGTAAAAACATTTATATTTTTTTCAGTTAAATGCAGAATTTGTTCCAGCTTTGGTAAGGCATAGGGGTTTTGAGCCCAACTTATTTTACTTTCTGCTCGTTTTGAGTTTGACTCATTTATTTATTGTAATTTCGGTTCGTTTTGGGTTTCATTTATTTATTGATGCGCGACCTGTGGTAGTTTCAAGCTTGGTAGATTATTTTATTTTATTTTTTCTCAGTTTTTGTTTAATGGAGCTCTTTACTTTTCTTTGAAAAAATTATTTTGTGGAAAAAAATACTTAATTAATTTCTGTTTGTTTTTTATTGACATTAATTAAAAAAGTTTTTTTCTACAAAATAAGTTTTTGAAAGGAATGTAAAGAACTCCATTAAACAAAAAATGAGCAAAAATAAAACCATATAATTTACCAAGCGTGAAACTACCACAAATCAGCATCTATAAATAAATGAAACCCAAAACGATATTACAATAAATAACCGAGTCAAACTCAAAATGACCAGAAATGCTGGTTTTGTCGAGAAGAAAGTCGAGAATAAATGCGTGTGAATTTAAGAAAGAATGAGTCTGGGATATTGCTCTCTATGATTCTAAGTGAAAGTTTTTGCACTTCCTCAAATTTGTCTTTAATTTAACTTGAAATTTGCAAATGCCAGACTGGAAATTCATATTGCAATAAGGGCATGATAAGGAAGACTTCTAAAATTCTTTTTGTATGCATTCTATGTTTTTCAGTCATTTTCAGTTGTTTCAACCTTTCAGAATATGTTGTGCGCATGTTAATAGCAAAAAGGTTAAGTCTGAGAGTATGACCTATGATATGACCCTTCAGGCGATTTGAATGTTATACTACACAAAGGTAAGACCCCTAAGTGAGTAAATCCTGGTCACATTCCAGATTATAGACCAGTATTTGTGCACTAGAGCATGCATATAGTGACCTAGAGATTTGTTTTATATACAGAGTAGCTAATATATTCAGGTTAAAATATATAGCATATGAATTTCGGTTCTCTTTTTTCGATATAAATAGATGGTATGTATATGATTTCAATAACACTTTTGAAAGAACCTTTCAAGATGACCAAACGAAATATTTTTGTAAGCTTCTTTAAAATTTTATCAATTACCTTATTATCCATTTAAATGTTATTTAGAAGTCCATTTTTTCTCATTGTACAAGATAAATTTTAGTATTTTCACTTCTTTATCACTGAACGGATTTAAACTGGCTTGACTGCATCTTAAGCCAACCCTAATTACAAACTGGTATATCATAACTAACAGAGGCTGCTAGAAAAGTATCTAATCTAGTATTAGCATGTACAGGATTGCCACTTGAGCATATCACTATTGATTTAGGGTACTGAGTTGGAACTTTTAGGGATTGACAAGGGGGAAGATCAGTTGACCAAAAGGCAATTTGTGCACGCTGTTACTAAGGCTAATGAGAACAGCTGCCGATTCAACTTTAATACTAAAACCTTAGAGGATTTATAGAATTTACCATTCAATCTTAGAAGAGTGAGGGGGTAATATTTTTAATAGTATTGGAACATAGGTGTCAAAGAAAGTAAAAGAATTTTTTTTTACTATATGGAAGGCCTTTTATTTTCCCTTACGCGGCTTCTTTTCCAAGGCTAAACTTAATGATGTGTATGCTTTTATTATGAGTGAGGGAGTACGTACTTACAGTGTCGAATAAAGTAGTACGTATAGCTGTGCAACTCAAATATTAGAAGTTTTTTCCACAAAGTACATTTTTAAACTAAAAGGAAAGAGCTGCTACATTAAATCAAAGATGACCAGAAATAAAGTAGAACAATTGTTCAAGCGCAAAACTACCATAAATCACTACCAATAAATAAATAGAACCTGAAACGAACAGAAATTAAAATAAATAACCGAGTCAAACTCAAAACGAACAGAAACTAAGAGGATTGTGGCTGTCAGCCCCCGCACCCTTAAAGACCAGAACATAATTTACAATTCAGGACACTGTAAAATTTTTGTCGAATATCTTCGGGAGAAAAGTAGCATGGGAGCCAATCTGGATCTGCACTCCACCAAAGAGCCAATGATGTAGCTCATTCAGACTCCAAGCCCTATACTAGTCAATTTATGTACCCCTTCAACCAAGATGAACCCGCTGATTTAATTGCAAGTAAATTTGTTGATACGAAAAAATTCAATAGTGCCCATACTTAAGCGGTTTTGTTCTCTACAAAAAACAAGGGAAGGTGAAATTAGCTTATGAAAGACTATATAACACATAGGTAGATGGTTCTTTTTCCTATAATATCATAACCAAATCATCTGAGAAGTTCCTTCTCTTAGAATTCAAATGGAAAACAATAAATAGTGGTCTGACGTGCTTGAATAAAACCCATTTAATAGACTACTTTAGTTTTCCCCATATCCCTAAGCAAGGGATATGGTACAGATATGGTACAGATCTAATTCAAGTACAGAAAAGCGACAATTTTGATAGTTTCATTCTTCTTAAACAGTGCTTTCCAGAGGACGAAATTTATGATTTATTATCGTGTAAGGTTTACTGCAATATATCCGTAGGTTTACTACAACTCCACCTCGAGGCTAAGTGAGAAGAAATTACCACCCATCGAAGCGTTTTATGATTCACTTCGTAATCGTCAATGCCCCACTGACGACCATTAATTTGCCGAAAGAGCTTGGGTAAAGGGAAGAATGTAAAAAATGGGTGGGATTATTGCAAAATGTTCATGGCAAGTTATGTATGGCAGTAAATTGTTATTGTCTGTAAGAAAACGGATAAAATCTATTTCAAATTTGGGTTTGATTTGGGTTACTATTTTGCAAATTCTCATCTGGTGATTGATTTAATTCTAAAAAACAGCAAAGAAGATATAGGTCTGATCACCGATGTGTGTCAGCATCTATTTGTTGATAGATCAATGAGGGGAGGCCTATGCTTTCTACCACAACCATTTCTTGGAAACAGATCGTGACAAAACAACTGGACAAAAACTGGACAAAACACCGGAGTATATTCTAATGCAATTTTTTGGATATGAATTTCCCTTTTCTGTGGGCAATGTCTCACTACTCTTTGTTATGTGGTAATTAAAAAATGGCTTAACAATTCTTGGGCTTTAAACTTCTCTGACATTGCCACCGTTGAACAAAATGGACCGCAAGGATGTTTTTTTTAAATTGATGGTGCAATACCGATGGAACTCCACGACACCATGGTTTGGTTTTCTCGTGCAAAAACTAGACCGGTGAGTAAGGACTCTTTGAGTCCATACAATTTATCTCTGGTAGAGGATGGGGGTATGCATGGGACACTCTTCAAAGCAAAAACTTATTGCCGACCTTGATCCGAAACAGTAACATTGTTTATTGCATCATGGTCTATGGTGATGGATGTTAGCCAATGGTTTCAGGTTCACAAAGATACATAGAGCCCTCTAATTTGATCAAAAATTAAAATTATATTTGACAAAGTTTATTGACACTTTTGTCTGTAAACGTTCACCAGCGAAAACAATGGTCGAAAAAGAAATCTATTAACTCATTTTGAATTCAGCCTTCGGTAAAATGTGTGGAAGCGTACGGAACAGGAGCCGATGTGACGTTGTAACCAATGCAAAAGAATGTGCTCGAATCACTGCCGATCCCAGACTGACATCATTCACTATCATAGACTCCAACATGGTGCTCCTACATAGAAAAATAGGAATGTCATTTTAAATAAAAATATTGCTGGAGATAGCTAAATAACAGAAATCTCCGAGAAACTCATGTTGTCATTCTTTTAAATCGTGTGTAAGGTGCAATGGCTGACGGAGCTTTCGAATGGTTTTTTAGCCATTGGGATGAGTCCATTTATTCGGAGTTAGTGAAGCGCCAGATCCAAATGAATTATTATTGATAAAATCTGAGACGGGGTGCGACTTGATATCCATTAGTGTGTTTCCGGTTCCGAAGGTGTACTGTGTGGAAACAGATAATGAGGATATCGAAATAATTCTGCAAGGGGTTGACTACACACTGTGTTAAAAAAATATTCGATGTGAGTTTTTATTGAAACTGTGTGGAAAGCAGTTTAGTTCCAAGAGCGAAAGTCATGACGATTTGCTCTTTAATATTTAAAAACGATACAGTTAGAGTAGAGAAAAATACTATGACAGCCATATTGGACAAAGTCTATGTACGTGAGGATGGGCTGGAGGTAATACCCTATGGGCATTACTGTATTTCTGATCGAGCTGAATATATAGACTTTAGAATACATAACGATCTGGATAAATTCACCTAAATTCATTTGTAATAATAATCATAATACTAATAACACTAAGTGAGTGGTGGGAAAATTTGTTTTCTTTTTTTTCAATATGTTCCAATGTTGAACAGCATCAAAGTTTGTGTGTGTGTTTGTGTTTGTGAAAGGTAGAGTGATTATTATATTTTAAATGATTATTTGAAATTGAAAAATTGTAT
>NC_142803.1:75709327-75766681 GCF_049724085.1 Artemia sp. Qi Xiang Cuo
CCGTGTTTGTTTGAGGGATACCAGACCACGAGAGTGCATGTCAATTACAAAAGAGTCAAAAAAATTAGGAGATATTTTTTTCAAAATAGTTGAAAGGCCC
Source organism: Artemia sp. Qi Xiang Cuo (assembly GCF_049724085.1). Classification (NCBI taxonomy): domain Eukaryota; kingdom Metazoa; phylum Arthropoda; class Branchiopoda; order Anostraca; family Artemiidae; genus Artemia; species Artemia sp. Qi Xiang Cuo. The sequence continues at coordinate 75,709,428 of NC_142803.1, forward strand.
AACAACTGTCTTTTGAGATAAAATGACCCCCTCCAGCCCCTGGAGGTAATCTTTTAAGCCATAAAAAATGTCTGTTGTTTTATTTGTTCTTGGGACGTGTGCATGCATTTTTCGGCTGTGGCAGGGAGGACGAATTTTCTGACGGGATAATTTTCAATGGAGAGGAAAGCTTCCAGGGGGTGAAATTTTCAGAAGAAATTTTAAACTGGGTGAATTTGCTAGAATTCATATACGAAATTTCTTTATATGTCTTTCTTTCTCTCTACCGATTCAATTTTCTCGTCGAGATGTTAAGGGTCATTTTCCGGGGTAAATTCCGGGGTTAAATTAAACATATCAGATAGAAAATATTATTGTGGAAAACTGGTTAGGGTTTACACAGTCACAAATTAGAACTTATATTTTCCTTATCATGGATCACTATCTATTGATGGCAGCCAAAAATGGGGCAACAAATATTTTTCCATGGTTTTTCCCTATTCTGCTCTCTTTCCTTTGGTTACTTTATAATTACTTTATAGTCCCAAACTTCCAGGCGGGCCTTGCCCTATGCCTCCTCTTGTCGGTGCCCATGTTTAACATACCTGTCAACAATCTCTAAACTTTAACCTCAATACTTGGAAGATTTTTCAACCTCAACCGTTGAAGGTTCTTTCCCTCAGAAAATACCCCCACCCCCTGCCGCAGCTCATTGGTCTACAAACACTTTCGACTTATAAAAAAAAAGTACTTGAACTCTCAATTTCCGATCTAATGAGCACCCTCTGAAGCTTTTGCGACCATGAAGCATAGGTGTGGATGAGGAAGGGATAGTCCTTTCCTACACGAAATAAATTCTGCTCATTTTGGGGTTTAATGTTAATCTTTACTTTCATAGCAACAGCGTACACCAGAAGTATTCCCATAAATCATAAGGGAGTACATATCAATTTGACATTTTTTTTTATTTTTTCGTTTCCGTGGAATCCCCCCCCCAAAAAAAAAAAATATTAAACGTAATTTTGACTTCATGTTTATTACGTGGCTTCTGCTTGACCCCACCCCCTCCACTCCCTTCGGCCACGGCGGTGGAAGAAAGGAATGCAAGTGACCAACACATCATCATGCCCTAGGACCCACCCTAAATGTAACTGTAAATACATAAAATTTAAAAAAAATTTGATATTAGATTTTTTACTATGTTGAACAAAATGGCTATCTCAGAATTTTAATTGGATAACTATTTATGTTATTTTATTATGTTCATGGCCGTATATTTGGTTTTAAAATACGCTTCTCTATCTATCTATCTAATATGCAGGATAATTAAACCAAACACATTTTGCATGCAGACCCGCTATACTTTAACCCCCCCCTTCTAATATTCAAATATATAGCCCAAATTTATTTTTAAAGTAACTAAGAAACTAACTAAAATACTGGTGTGTTCTAGAATATTACACAGAGTAAACTTGAGGGAGTGGCGTATAATACACAAGTATCAAACTTCCTTTCCCCTACGGATATTAAAAAAAAATACAACTCAAATAAAACTCTCAAATTTTGAAAGTCTTATTTTTCACGGGGGGTATTTTCCATGGGGGGGGGGGGTAATTTTGTTTTAATTATTTGGTGAGCCAAAATCAAAACCTGCATTAATTCAAAAACGTTCAAAAATAAAATAAAAAAACAAGTTTTTTAATTGAAAGTAAGGAGCAACATGAAAACTTAAAACGAACGGAAATTACTCCATATATGAAACCATCCTCAACGTCTCTCTCTCTCTCTAATAACGAGATATTTTGACTCTTTATAAAAACTCATTTTTTTTTAAAAATAAATTTTTAGCGCAACGAGCGAGAGGTTGTGGCGGGCACAGCCCCTGTCATATTAGGAAAAATTTCTGTTCGTTCTAAGTTTTAATTTCGCTCCTTACTTTCAATTAAAAAAACTTTTTTTTTTAATTTAATTTTTGAACGTATATGAAACCACCGTACCTACCCCCACCTAAACAATGACTCATTCCCCTCCCTCATTATAGCTGATACGTAAACACAGATCGCCAAGCACAGCTTAATTTCATTACAAATAAAGTGAATCAACTTGATTGAATCCAGTCCTGCCTTCGTGTGCCATTACTTCTTTTACAACTGGATAATCTAAAATATAGTTATTAATATTTTTAAACTGGAGCTTGAAACCTCCATGGCAGGGTTATCTGATATGATGTATCTGATAAATAAATTTTCAATAAGATCTCTTGCTTTTTTTTTGGGGGGGGGTCCCCTTTTTTCAAAAATAAGGCAAATTTTATCAAATTTTTGGTTTTGGGTGGGTAACAATAAACTGGAAGAATTTTATATATTGATACCAATAGATATATCGAAATAATTTACTTATTATGTTGATTCCAAATATATTAGTTTCATTAAATTTAATCCTACCCATCAAAAGCTACGGGTCAGAGAAAATTTGTCTGAAAAAGTGGGAGAGACCTTGTTGAAGTCATATAATTTTAATGAAAACCACACAATCAGATTGAAACTGTAGATGTTTCAAGCTCATATCTGCAAATATGTGGAATTTTGCAATTTTAACCAGAAGAAAAATCACAGATGCGTGTTTTTTTGGCTTTTTGTTGTTGTGTTTTTTTCCAGGGGTGATCGTATCGACCTTGTAGGCCTAGAACGTAAGGATAGGGCTCGTTCTAATGGAAATGAAAAGTTCTTATACCTTTTTTGTCTATATATAAAAACAGAGAACATAGAAATACTGATCTTTTTTTCTGTGCTACCAAAAGTACTGTTTTCATATAACTTTACAGTTTCATGAAATGTAATTAAACAAATAGAAAAGGATTTTCATCTAAAGTAAGGAGCAAGTTTAAAACTTAAAACAAATATAACACCTTTTCAACACCTTGCTCATAAAACAAAAGTATTTGTTTTTTGCGGGGGTTATATGGGAGGATCTTTCCAAGAAGTAAGTTTTCATTGGAAAGGAGTAATGCTGTGAAGGGGGTGCCGCATTTCACAGCATTATTAAAGAAAAAGATCAGAAATTAAATAAAAAACAAGTTTTCCAACTGAAAGTAAGGAGCACCATCAAAACCCAAAATGGACAGAAAATATTACGTATATGATTGGGTTCAACCCCTAGTCAATACTTAGCTCTTCAAGCCAAATAATATTTAGTACTTTCATAAGAGCTATTTATTCTGATTAATGGCCTTTGTGATTAAGTAACCATTTTTAAAGAATTGTAACAAAATTAGAACTTTAGCTTAAAAAGCACGGTCTTGAATAGGGGGGAACCCCCTAATATACGTATTAAAAATCAATGAATATAGAAGGTCGGTACGTAAGTTAATTCGTAAGTTACGTACATTTATTACTAATCAAAACGTCCGTAAATAAAATTAAACAAGAATTTACAAATTCAAAGAATAAAGAAATTCAAACTTCAGACAAAAATTGTGTTTTAATTATTAATATGCTGTGATCCAAAATAAAAACCTGAATTAATTTGAATAAGTTCAAAAAATAAATAAAAAAACTTGTTTTTTAAATGAAAATATGTACCTTCTAATGAGCTCTCTCTTGATTTTATAGGGCCAATGGGTCGGTACGATTACCCCTGAAAAAAAAATAAACACGCCTCCGTGATCTTTCTTCTGGCAAAAAATACAAAGTTGCAGAATTTTGCAGATATGAGCTTGAAACATATGTAACAGGGCTTTCTGATACGCTAAATCTGACGGTGTGCTTTTCATTAAAATTATTTCACTTGTAGGGGATGTTTCCCCCTCTTTCAAAAATCAGGCAAATTTTCTCAGGCTCGTAGCCTTTTATGAGTAATACTAAACTTAATAAAATTTATATATTTAGAACTAGCATTATAAGCCCATTCTTTTGATACATTTATTGACATCAAAACTCCGTTTTTAATAGTTTCGATTACTATTGAGCCGTATCACTTGTTTTTTTTATTGTTTTTTTTTATTACGCATATGTTATTACGTATATAAGGGGTTCTCCCCTTAGTCAATACCACGCTCTTTACGATAAAGTTAAAATTTTGTTTAAATCACAAATCGCTGAATCACAAAGGCTGTTTAATTAGAATAGATAGCTCTTTTGAAAGCACTATAAAAAACTGTAGCGTGAAGAGCAAGGTATTGACTTGGGGATGATCCCACTCATATAAGTAATAATTTCTGTTCGTTTTAAGTTCTTATGTTGCTTCTTACTTTCAGTTGAAAAAACTTGTTTTTTTTTATTTAATTTATGATCGTTTTTAAATAATGCTGGACTTCCGGAGCCCCTTTCATATAAATGTACCTTACCCCAAGTAAACATCTTCCACGTAAAGATTCTCCCGAGTCCCCCCCTCCGCCGGCACCCCCCCCCCAACCAGAAAAAAATCCTTCATGAAAATGGCTGTAAACTTCATAATAACCAAAACAATATCTAAACAATGGGCAAAGTTCATAAATTGCAGCCCTTCCCCTGGGAACAGTGGGGAATTCAGTCATCTTAAAAGACATATTTATTAGATTTTCGACTATGTTGAACAAAATGGCTATCTCAGAATTTTAATTGGGTAACTTCGGGGAAAAAATGAGCATGGGAGGGGGCCAAGTTGCCCTCCAATTTTTTTGGTCACTTCAAAAGGGCACTAGAACTTTTAATGTCCATTCAAATGAGCCCATTTACGATATTCTAGGATTACTGGATTGATACGATCACCCCTGGTGAAATAAAAAAATAAATAAATAAAATAAACAGGCATCCGTAATCTTTCTTCTGATTAAATAAAAAAAACAAGTTTTTTAAACTGAAAGTAAGGAGCGACATTAAAACTTAAAACGAACAGAAATTATTCTGTATATGAAAGAGACTGTCCCCTCCTCAACGCCTCGCTCTTTACGCTAAAGTTTTACTATTGGTTTACAAAATAAAGTTGTGAGACAGAGTCAAAACTTTAGCGTAAACAGCGAGGCGTTGAGGATGGGACAGTCTCTTTCATATACAGAATAATTTCTGTTCGTTTTAAGTTTTAATCTCGCTCCTTACTTTCAGTTTAAAAAACTTGTTTTTTTTTATTTAATTTTTGAACGTTTATGAATAAATGCAGGTTTTGATCTTGGCTCACCATACATGAATGATTAAAACAAAATTTCCATAATAATTTACTTTTATTTAGTTAAATGGCTTTCTCGAAACTTGTTTAATTTTATTTACGAACGTTTTTATTAGTAATAAATATACGTAACTTACGAATTAACTTACGTAACGAACTTCTATATTCATATATTTTTAATACATTTATTAGGGGGTTCGCCCCCTAGTCAATACCTTGCTCTTTAAGCGAAAGTTCAAATCTTGTTCCAATTCTTTAGAAATGACCGCTTAATCACAAAGGCCGTTAATTAGAATAAATAGCTCTTATGAAAGTACTAAAAAATCTTTGGCTTAAAGAGCGAGGCATTGACTACGGGGTGAACCCAATTATATGTGTAATATTTTCTGTTCGTTTAAAGTTTCGACGTTGCTGCTGTTGCAGTTGAAATACTTGTTTTTTTATATTAAATTTATGATCTTTTTTTTAATAATGCTGGGAAGTCCGGCGTCCCCTTCATAGCAATGTCCCTTCCCCCATGAAAACTTCCTTCATGGAAAGACTCCTCCCACATAGCCCCTGACCCACCCACCCCCTCCCCCACACTACCAGGAAAAATCTCCCCTGAAAACGTCTGTATACTTCCAAATAACCAATACTATATGTTAACATTGGGTAAAGTTCATAACTTTCAGCCCTCCCCCGGGGAGTTCGGGGGAATAAGTCATCCTAAAAGACATACTTATAATATCTTCGAATATGCTGAACAAAATAGCTATCTCGAAATTTTGATCAGTTGACTTTGGTAAAACAATGAGAGTGGGAGGGAGCCTAGTTGCCCTCCATTTTTTTTTGGTCGCTTGAAAAGGGCACTAGAATTTTTTATTTCCATTCCAATGAGCCCTTTCACGATATTCTAGGACAACTGGTTCGATACGATCACCCCTGGGGAAAAAAAACAAACAAACAAACAAATAAACACGCACCCGTGATCTTTCTTCTGGCAAAAAATGCAAAATTCCACATTTTTGTAGATGGGAGCTTAAAACCTCTACAGTAGGGTTCTCTGATACGCTGACTATGAGGGTGTGATTTTCAGTAAAGTTCTATGACTTTTAGGGGGTCTTTCCCCCTTTTTTCGAAAATCAGTCAAATTTTCTCAGGCGCCTAACTTTTGATGGAAAGGATTAAACTTGATGAAACTTATATATTTGAAATCAGCATTAAAATACGATTCTTTTGATGTATCTATTTGTATCAAAATACCGTTTTCTAGAGTTTCGGTACCATTGAGACGGGTCGCTCCTTACTTACAGTTCGTTACCACGAACTGTTTGACAAAAAATACAAAATTCCACATTTTTGAAGATAAGAGCTCGAAACTTCTACAGTAGTGTTCTCTGATACGCAAAATCCCATGGTGCGATTTTCATTAAAGTTCTTTTACTTTTAAGGGTATTTCCCTCTTTTTTCTTAAATAAGTCAAATTTTTTTAGGCACATAACTTTTAATGAGTAAGACTAAACTCGATATAAACTTTTATATTTTAAATCAGCATAAAGATTTGACTTATTTGAGATATCAATCGGCATCAAAATTCTGTTTTTTAGAGTTTTGGTTAATATTGAGCCAGTTTGCTACCACGAACTGTTAGAAAGAAAATACAAGTGAATGTGGTTTGTCAGTTTAATATACATATGCTGATAGTTATTCCTGAAAATCTTAATAGCATTTGGTTTACAGTCTCTGATCTCATGATCTATGAATTTTTACTTCTGTCGATTTTTATCTAAAAAAAAAAAACATGGCTACAACCCCTGGGGCAAAGTGGAATGGTAACCAAAAGTTTTGCTTTAACATCTGAATTGAAAGGAAAACTTCAACGCAAGCAAATTGAAAGATTTTGCCGTTATAATTTGCGTAATTAGCTAATTTGGGATGGCCAAGACGTTTTTGAACCATAACTCAACATCTGATAATTAGCAGCTCTTACTAGTCTATCTTCATTACACCTAATGAGCTTCAACCAAAATCTAAGCATCACAATAGACCTACGTAGTTTTAACAAAAACAAGTCCATATCACCTTTCAGAATCTGTGAATGAGTTGTCTCAAAAAAAGCATATGCTCTGCTTTACCCCCCCCCCCTCCCCTAAAGGATCAAAATAAATCCCATTTTTGTTTGTAAAATAGTATATAATTAAAAAATTACTTACAAGAATTTCCAACTTCTAATATTCCAATTTCTGAGGTATACACAAAATTTGACTCGCTTATAAGATATGTTGCTCGTTTTAGTTCTAGATTTCAAAAGAATATTGTCCCAGTCTTTATCTATGAAAGAAAAGGTTGAAACACCCTAAAGGCAATAAGATAAACGATGCCAGAAGAAACGCATGGGAACAGAGTTATCTTTTAAGATAACTCTGTCCCAAATGACTTCCACTAATTTTCGCTGAATTTTCGAAACAGGTCTTACAGATCTTGGTTATCAGTCTTCGACACCTGGGTTTTAAACAATAAACAACTTTAGCGCAAAGAGCGAGGCATTGAGGAGGGGACAGCCCCTTTCATATACAGAATAATTTCTGTTTGTTTTAAGTTTTAACGTCGTTCCTTATTCTCAGTTAAAAAAGCTTCTTTTTTTATTTATTTATTTAGGGACAGGTGAAATAATTCCCTAAGCCTAAAGGCACATTTCTATTGAGCTAGCAAAATATGCCACAAATACGTCTGGACATTCGAAGCTGTCCGCTAAATTTACCCCCTTGGAAAATACCCCCCTCCCCCGGTGAAAAATACCCCCCACAGAAAACACCCCCCTCCCCGTAAGTAACCCGTGGAAAAAGAACCCCCCCCCCCTCTGTGGAAAAATAAGTCTTTCAAAATTTGGGAATTTTATGACTTTTGTTTTTTATTTTCCGTGGGAGGAAGAAATTTTGGTACTTGCACAAATGCGTCTGGACATTCGAAGCTGTCCGCTAAATTTACCCCCCCCCCTGGAAAATACCCCCATCCCCCGGAGAAAAATATCCCCCAGAAAATACCCCCCACAGAAAACACCCCCTCCCCGTAAGTGACCAGCGGAAAAAGACCCCCCCCCTCTGTGGAAAAATAAGTCTTTCAAAATTTGGGAATTTTATATGACTTTTGTTTTTTATTTTCCATGTGGGGAAGAAATTTTCGTACTTGTGCATTATACGACACTAAATAAAGTCACTATTATGTCACTTGTCTTTGTCTTGTATCACGCTAAGTTGAAAAAAACAAATTAAGAAACAAATTTGTTTTTGAGATTTACAACGTGATAATTTGAATGAGTTGCTTATAATACACAATAAACAAAATTTCTTTCCGCTAGTTAAAATAAAAAAAAAAAACAAAAATAAAAATATTACCGTTGGCACGACTTAGGTCCCACTGGGGGTCGGGGCGGGCGGGGGGTTTTTTCTTCGGGCTATTTTCTGGTGAAGTAGTGTCCAGGGGTCTACTTTCCAGGGAGGGGGTAGAACTATTTTCTTGAGGGGGTATTTTTTAGGGTGGTAAATACTGGGAGGAGGGGGGGTAAACTCCTAGAACCGGGTGAACCAAGTTTAAGCAAGCAAGGTAAAAGTAGAGTTAGAAGCAAAACTTTAAAATTATTTGGATTTATTTCTACCCGTATTTGGCCCAATGGAGCTATTTAATTTTCTTTGACAATATTTACTTTGCGGAAAAAGTCTTTAAAATTAATTTGTACTCGTTCTTTATAGACATTAAATAAAAAAAACTTTTTCCAAAGTATAATACTTCAAATGAAGGGCTCTAACTTACTTGGACTATCTGTCTTGGCATTTCTCTGTTTACTATTACCCAGGGTCTTGATTCAACCTATGCAACATATTGCAAAATACTTGATAACTTCAATTCAAAGTCAAAAAACTAGAAATAATCTCCGTTAAACTAAGAATGAGCGAAATAGAATAAAATGACCTGCCAAGCATAAAACTATTACCACTCATCCTCATTAAATAAATGAAACCCAAAACGAACAGAAATTAAATGAATAACCGAGTCAGAGTCAAAACGAGCAAAAATTAACATGAGTACGGCTCAAAACCCATGGGCGTAATTTGATGTGGGGCATGGAGGGGGACTACCTCTTCAGAACCAAAGCCCTCCCTCAACCTCAGTCTGCCCCTCAACCCAGCAGAAATGCAGATTCTGCAAAAAATCTTGTCAAAACTAGGATAAACCTACATAATTCAAGTATCCTGAGAAACGTCAATGGGAATCGGATATATAATAATTTTCTTCTCCACATTACTGAGAGAGGGGAAAACTGCCTCCACCTGGCCCCATCAAACGAAGCCCCTGGGAAAACCCCCTCTATATAAGACTAATATATGTTCGTATTGAGTTATAACGTCGCTACTTGCTTTCAGTTGAAAAAAACTATTTTTAAATATAATTTCTGATCGTTTTTCAAATAATGATGGTAAATGATCTCCCTGCATGATAAAATTATCTCCTCTTGCAGTAAAATCAACCATAGAAGGTTCTTTCCCTCAGGAAATACCTCCACTCCCTGTCGCAGCTCATTGGTCTACAATCACTATCGACTTATGCAAAAAAGGTACTTGAACTCTCAATTTCTGATCTAATGAGCACCCTCTGAAGCTTTTGAGACCATGAGGCAAAGGTTTGGATGAGGAAGGGACAGTACTTTTTTAAGCGGAATAAATTCTGCTCATTTTGGGGTTAAATGTTCCTCTTTACTTTCATAGCAACAGCGTACACCAGAAGTATTCCCAGATATCATAAGGGAGTACATTTCAATTTGCAATTTTTTCTTTTTTCGTTTCCGTTGCACTCCCCCCCCCAAAAAAAATAAATATTCACTGTCATTTTCACTTAATTTGGATAACTTGGCTCCAGCTTTATTTCCACCCCCCCCCCCTTCCCAGGATTTTGAAGAAATTACGGCACTGTCAAAACCCCTATGCATTCCAAAGGCCAAAACATACTTTGCACTTTACTAAAATTAAATTTAAAAAGAACAAGTTTTTTTTTACTGAAAGTAAGGAACGACATTAAAACTTAAAACGAACAGAAATTATTCCGTATATGAAAGGGGCTGTGCCCTCCTCAACACCTCGCTCTTTACGCTAAAGTTCGTTATTGTTTAAAAAAAATAAAGTTGTGAGAAAGTCAAACTTTAGCGTAAAAAGCGAGGCGTTGAGGAGGGCACAGCCCCTTTCATATACGGAATAATATCTGTTCGTTTTAAGTTTTAACATCGTTCCTTGCTTTCAGTTAAAAAAATTTGTTTTTTTTATTTAATTTTCGAATCTTGTTGAATTAATGCAGGTTTTGATTTTGGCTCACCGCACATGAATAATTAAAAAAAAATTGAATATTAATTTTACTTTTTTTTTATTAAATTGATTTTTCAAAAATTGTTTGATTTTATTTAATAAAATTTTGATTAGTAATAAATATATGTAACTTACGAATTAACTTACGTAACGAACTTCTGTATTCATTGATTTTTAATACGTATATTAGGGGGTTTGCCCCCTGGTCAATACCTTGCTCTTTAAGCTAAAGTTCAAATTTTGTTCAAATTCTTTAAAAATGACTCCTTAATATCAAAGGCCGTTAATTAGAATAAAAAGCTCTTATGAAAGTACTAAAATTCTTTGCCTTGAAGAGCGAGGTATTGACTAGGGGAAAAACTTGTTTTTTTTTAAATATAATTTCTGATCTTTTTCTTTAATAATGCTTGGAAATGCGGCGCCCCCCCCATAGCAATGTCCCTTCCCCAATGAAAACTTACTGCATGGAACGATCCTCCCATATAACCCCCGACCCCCCCCATCCCACCTACCCGAAAAAATCCCCCTGAAAACGTCTGTATACTTACCAATAACCAATACTCTATGTTAACATGTGGTAAATTTCAAAACTTTCAGCCCTCTCCCCCGGGATTCCTGGGGATTAAGTCATCCTAAACGACATAGTTATCATATTTTTGACCATGCTGAACAAAATGGCTATCTGAAAATTTTGATCAGGTGACTTTGGGAAAAAATGAGCCTGGGAGGGGGCCTAGTTGCCCTCCATTTTTTTGTCACTTAAAAGGTTGCTAGAACTTTTAACTTCTGTCCCAATGAGCCCTCCCATGACATTCTAGGACCAATGGGTCGATACGATTACCCCTGGAAAAAAAAAATAAACACGCATCCGTGATCTTTCTTCTGGCAAAAAATTCAAAAGTCCACATTTTTGTAGATAGCTGATTGAAACCTCTACATTAGTGTTTCTGATAAACTTAATATGATGTTGTGTTTTCTATTAAGCCAATATATCTTTTAGTGGGTCTGTCTCCCTGTGTTCAAAGATAAGACAAATTTTCTGAGGCGCTTAACTTTTGATGGGTAAAACTAAACTTGATGAAAATTATATATTTGAAATCAGAATTAAAATTTGATTCGTTTGATTTATCTATTGATATAAAAAATCCGTTATTTAGAGTTTCGGTTATTATTGAGCCGAGTCGCTCCTTAATTACAGTTCGTTACCACGAACTGTTTTATATATTTTTGGGGTTAAGAGATTTGGGTTAAGAGAATAAGAGATTTGCGTCTCATATGCCATCTTCTATTCAAAGTACAAACTCCATAACTCGTAATTAGCAGACCCATATATACGATCGATATGTCTTTGTATCCTTGGCAAAAGCCAAAACAAGAGACATTCAAGTTTTGTGATAAAAACCAGTTTTTTGACATGATGCCTATACATGCCACATTTCGATAGAGTCGTGGTTGGTTTAGAATCGGCATATCATCACATTCGTATTAGCTTAAGAAACAAAACAAGTCTTGTGACGTCAGCTCTTAAACATGCCCCTTTTCGACAAGAATTCATTTTTGTTTCTATGCGGCCATGCCACACAAACATGCCACAAAGCGGCTGATCCTGTTTTCGACCGACCCGGAATTGAATTAAACAATTGACAACTAATTATATTTTGCTTTCTTGTGTAAGTTTTGGTTGCTTAAAAATCCTAAATATTAGGCACTTCAGTTTTGGACAATGTACACTTCTGTTTCTTTTGATATAACCAATTTAAAAGGAATTTCTTAGAAAAATAGAGATGTCCCTTTTTTGGTTTGTGTGGCTACACTTTGGTCATTAGATGGAAAGACAAGTTGAACTTGCCATAAGAAAACACTGAAAACTAAATAAATATCCAAAGTACTATATAAATGTAATAATTAGCCAACGTGGACCAGCTTTAATTTTTCATCCAGTTGTCTTTTGTAAATACAAATCAATATTATTCCCAAGTTCTTAGTCCATACACTGAGAAACTTTTTCTAGAATAAGTTGTTAGATACTAATTCAGAGCTGTCTTAAATGAAAATACCCTTTTGCACAAATAACATTTAAATGTTGTCACCTGTATGCACTCTTTGACCATGTTCAACTAGTATAGCCACAGAAAGCATTTCTTGCATAAATCATCTTTTAAACAGTTTCTCACCTGTAAGAAATCTTTGGAGCTCATTCAAAAACCTTGATGTAAACAGGCAAAATTTTAATACTAAATAAAATAAAATTTCTGAGAAAACTAAATACACAAAAAAAAAAAAAATTTGATGTGGCCTACAAATTGTTTGGGAAAACAAAAACAACCAAAAACAACGGACAACACAGATCATACAACCCCTCATGCACACTTTACAGCCTGTAAAATTGCTAAAATCACAAGTTTTTCTACACACCTACATATATGTAAGGTTTCTCATCTGTAAGCAGTCTTTTAAATGTATTTAAACAGCAAACTTTCAAAAAACACTTCTCACATACCTAGCATGTACCCGTTCCCTCATGGGAACTGTTTGGTGGTTTTTCATATTTTCTGATCAAGAAATTGTTTGGTCACTCATATAAGATTTAGATAATTTCCTACCCGTATTAATTCTTTTATGGGTCTTAAAATCCTACAATACAGAAAAAATTTGTAACAAACATCAAACTTAAATAGTTTTTCACACGTATGCACTCTTTGATTGGTGTACAAAGATGATGCTTAAGAAAAGCCTTTTTCACAGATGTAACAATTAAATGGTTTCTCACCTTTATGCCCTCTGTTCTTGGTGTCAAAAATTGATGCTTGAGAAAAGTATTGGTCACGAACATCACTCTTAAATGGTTTCTCACCTGTATGCACTCTTATATGGGTGTTTAAAGTGATGTTTTAGAAAAGGTTTTATAACAAACGTCACACTTAAACGAGTTCTCACCCGTATGCATTCTTTGATGGGCGTTCAAACTTACTGCGTGGGAAAATATTTGGTCACATAAATCACACTTAAACGGTTTTTCACCCGTATGCACTCTTTTATGGATTTTCAAATTTGAGGCTTGAGAAAAGGTTTGGTCACAAACATCACACTTAAACGGCTTCTCACCTGTATGCACTCTTTCGTGTCGGTTCAAACTTTGCGTACCAGGAAAGGTTTTGTCACAAAGATTACACTTAAACGGCTTCTCACACGTATGCACTCTTTTATGGGTGTCCAAGTGTGCCGCTTGAGAAAAAGCTTGGTCACAAACATCACACTTAAATGGTTTCTCACCCGTATGCACTCTTTGGTGCCAGTTTAACCTTTATGCAACAGGAAAGGCTTTGTCACAAACATTACACTTAAACGGCTTCTCACTTGTATGGACTCTTTTGTGTTGGTTCAAAGTGTGCATTCAAGAAAAGGTCTTATCACATACCTCACATTTATATGCCTCTTTCATTTTATGAGTTCTTTGATATCTTGTCAATTTTCCATACATTTTTCTTTCAAAGTGACTTTTCACTATTTTCTGATATTCTAGGCCTTTTCCTTCAGATTCTGATGCAAACGAAATTAAAGAGACTGCATGTGGATGGATTCTTTGAAACAACTAGTGATGTATTTCCCTGTAGGTGAAGTCCAGACACGTGTGGTGAGAAGAGACCTAAAAGTTTAAAAGTCTGCAGAGCTAATCAAATCACACAAAAAATCAAACTCTTAAAACTGAAAAAAAAAAATCTTCCAAAATGAGACAGGTTTAATAGCTTTTAAAATTAGTTATTCTTAAGCAACAAAGAGCGAAAATGAAACATTAAAAGATCAAAAAGTATACCTTGGTGTATATCAAACGATAATTGAAGTAGAGGAAATATTACCGAAAATATCAGGAATTATAGTGACAAAAAGAGAGAGAGAGAACTAAAAGAATGCAAATCATATTTTAATGTTTGAAATTTTTGGTTAGCCACAAAGCTTTGGATTAAAAAAAAAACGACGTAAGACACGGTTTCCTCAGGTCTTACAAATAACTATTCAAATAGGCGACTGATGATTGAAAAGAGAACTAGTAAGAGCTCATCATCGTGTATTTACATGCAGAAAAAACTTTGTTTGGTATAATTTTTTTTTGCTAGGCTCTGATTGTTCGTTTCACCTTTTTTTTGTCATCGTTTTTCACCTTGTATTAAAAGCATTCATCTCTCTGAGGAAAACGTGACTTTTGTCTTTTTTTTAATCCAATGAGACTCGCTATGTTCTTCTAGCGAAATATTTAGAATAACTCGTTCCTAAGCAGGCAAACGAATTTTGACTCCATCTACACAAAATAAATTCAGTATTTTTGTTTGAATCTAGTGTTTTCAGTAAATTAATGTTATACATTAAAAATTTCTGGTAGGCAGTTCAGATAATAGCTGCCGATTATCTGCTTCTTTGAAATTCACCTTGGAATCAAAATAATAGAAAGATTTATTTCTTTATCTCTTAATTTGAAGAGAAATATATACTATGAATATGGATTATAAAATTTATATACAGATATAGTTTTAAGGCTTATTATCAAGCTTTTTGAAAATAATGAAACCTGCAAAACTTCTTTCTGAAAGTTTAAAATGTTCATTAAAGACTGCAAAAGCGGTTTGGCCAAAACCTGCACATTGAAAAAAGATGAAACAAAAGTTCTATTCTAAGATTAAGTCTCTTTTTCCTGTTTTTGTCCAATAAAGTAATATCCAATCCATATCAATCAACAAAAATACAAAGTTTCAGATATACCTTCATTGTTGCATTGAACATTTGGGTTGTAATTCCTGGGTGTTGTCTTCAAATTTACACGGTCCTAAAATACTAGGTAAATTGAACAAGGGAACATCTTCAAGTTTTGGTGACAAAAGATGGTTTGGCCTTCTCAAGATCACGCGGCAAAGCGTCTTCAAAATTCGAAAAAAAATTAAATTAAACAGACATTTAAAAATTTTAATCTTAAGTCTTACTAAGCAAATGTGACTGCTTTTTCTTTTTAGTTACTTATAGAATTGTAAATATACAGGCAATATATATAGACATAAAATTAAATGTATAGTCTTTACAGGTTTTTTCTAAAATCGTTTTAAAATTTGCTTTTTATAAATTAAAAGAAAACCTGAAACAAAATTCATTAGCATAGAACAAAAAGAAACTTGAAATTCTAAAAAAAAACATAGCATTGAGCAAATAGCTGGATAAGTGTAAATTTAGGATACCATACCCAATAAAAGAATGTATTGAATAAAAATATATAATCAAAAATTAAGATTTTACAGCTTGTCAAATTGCCTCTCAATTACATGGACTATCAGTCTTGGCTTTACTCTTTCTACAATTATCCATGTCTTGATGCAACCTACTGCAAAATACTTGATTTTCAATTCAATTCATTAAAGACTACAAGAGCAATTTAGCAAAAACCTGATTATTGGAAAAATATATACCAAATGTTCCATCTTAAGATTAAGTCTCTTTATCCTGTGTTTTCCAAATAAAATAATATCCCATACATATCAATCAACAACAAAAAATCAGATATACATTCATTTTTAGAAAATTTCGTTTGCCATTCCTTGGTGTTGTATTCAAATTTCCAAGTTGCTGAAATACTAGATAAAGTGCGCAAGGGAACATCTCCACGTTTCGGTGACAAAAGATTGTTTGAAAGGTGACAGGGCTTCTCAAGGTCACATAGAAAAGCATATCCAAATTCAAAAAAATTTTTAAATTAAACAGACAACTTATAAATAATTTAACAGTAAAGCCTACTAAACAAGTGCAACTGCTTTTACGCTTTAGTTATGTGTAAAAATGTAAATATACAGATATTATATACTTACTAATAACTACAATTAACACTATATAATACATCTAAAATTGAATGTGTCGGCTATAAATGTTTTTTCTCAAATTTTTTTTAATCTGCTTTTTTAAAGCAAAGGAAAACCTGAAACATATAACAAAATTCATTAATAAAGAACAAACAAATACCGAAATTCGTAAAAAAATACGTAGCACAACTAATAGCTAGATAATTCTAAATTTAGGATATTGTACTCAATCAGACAAAAATTAGATAAAATATAAAATGAAAAAATAAAGATATTAATCCTTAACAATCACAAAGAATCACAAAAAATTCATCGGGGGAGGGTGTTCTGCCTTACTTTCAAAACAGTAAAATACAAAAGATACTCTTCCAAAATATAACAGCTGAATTAGACAAGCTTTATTACTGTCTTAAACAGCTTATAACTTGATATTTTTATCTGAAGGCCAAAAACTACCCCTGATTTGGTGGTAATATGATGTTCATTATAACTGCACAGGGGAGAAGATCGAAAGAAAAATTCAACGGGATGATTACTTGACACACCAAAATTAAAAATAAAATCTAATGAACTAAATTGAAATAAGCATTGTGGCACAAGGAAGCCACTTTTATCAACCTTTAGCTCTTAATTATCAGATCCAAAAACATATACAGTTACATTTTTTTTTTAGGACCACTTAATGAGAAAGGAGAAAAAAGTGATGATTATTTTCTAAAGTAAAGTAGATTTGATTTTATTCTGTAAAAGAAAATTTAACTGTGTAGAATTACCGTTTTTAATTAAAGAATCCTCAGAAACTGTGATGAGATCAGCCGTTTTCAGAATTTGTGGCAAGTCCATGAAAGATCTTGGAGAACGGAGTTAATGCAAATTATGAGAAGTATTTTACTATCATCAACACTCGGATATGACACAGAATTTACTCAGGAGTCCTAAAACAAAAAATATATAATGATGACTAATAACGACTTTTAGCCACTGCAAAGCATATCTTATCTTAATACAGTTGAAATCCTAGGATCGACTCCTTCAGCAGTGAAAAAAGTGAAGAAATTGATAAACATACCTTTTTTAAGTAATTAATTTTAAAATCTGATTGTTGATTTTTACTTACATTAAAATTTGTCAGTAAAAAAGGAAAATATAACTTTTAGCTTATTTTGTTAGATGTATTCTTTTAGTAAATTTTCCAAGCCAAAAACTATTAGGTTTAAAAATTTGTTTTAACTCCTGCAATGAAAGCTTCATTCATGGTTTCATTGCTTAAAACAATAGAAAGTGTAGGCCTATTATGTATATATAACATTATGGTTTTCCAAGAGGGTATCATCTAGTTTTTCTTACTTTTAGGGCTTCAAGAATGTTATAATAAATCTAAAATTAGGTCCAAAAAGATATTATGTAACAGCATTGTATTTATCAATTTAAAAATCTATTAAAAATTAAGTAATTATTTTCTAAAGGAATTTAAAATTCAAATCTGGTAAAACTCAAGAAATTTAAAAAGTATTTCCAGAAAAATAATGCCTGTGCCACATTATAGTCGCACTTGTTGATAAAATCAAAATTAAGCATGACTAAAGAGCCTATTGCGTTTGCCGCTTTTAATTTCTTGAGTTGAACATTGTTCACCTTTCGAACATAAATTTCTTGACTGACCAATAAGAGTCAATGTTTAATTCATACTTTTTAAACTAAAAAATATCGAAAATTGTAACAGCGTTTTTTTTATTTGAAAGATAAATTTGGAATAAGTTAATAAGACTTCTATTATTATAGAAAAGTTTGACACAAACTAAAAAATAGAAACTTGACGAAAAGAAGAAAAAGAGGACAAATAACAGCCAGTGAATTGTATATCATGATTAAACTGTTTGGTCTCAGAAATTATTTTTTGGACAGAAAGTACGGGAGAGTGGGGTTGGTTTGGAAACGGGGTGAGTCTGGACAAGAGCCTCTCTTCCTACAACGCCCTCTAGAATCCACCAAAAAAATACCATAGACGTGCCATCTAGTACCCTACTTGAGTATGTAGTTTGGTTATCACACGTGCAATCGTTTTTGAAATATTTGAGAAAAACCGAAAAAAGGTTGGTGTGGCGTCCTGTATCTTTCTTTGTTTGTGATTTTATTTGGCCGTTATTACTAGTCATTGAATTTTGCTGACTGTGGCAGCGTTTAACTATGGCATTGCTAAGATGTTTAAATTTTAGTTTTTGGCGGCATCTATAGTAGTTACAGCGTCAGTGAGGTTTCAGACTTTTTATCGCGGGTGGTGTTGCTTCGGACAACGGTAGTGGGGTGGATTCAGACATTGTCTGAACCCACTCCAGACACTTTGTTGTGGTCAGTATTTCTAAACTTTTCCTCTTTTTTTCACATCGTGTACCTGTTAATATGCATTTCATTACTTGTTACTAAAAACGGTTTCTTTCAGAATGCCTCGATCATACAAAAAGAAGCGACAAGACCCTCCCGTTAATCTAGAAAACATGAAGAAAGCCATTGGGGCTTATCTGAAAAAGGAAGGACCATTGAGACAAATTGCAGAAAACTTCGGCATAAAGAAGTCCACGCTACTGGACTATGTCAGGTGCTCGAGATCGCAGACAGGAGCAGTATATAAATGTGTCAACAAAAAGCTTGGGTTAATGCAGATAATCTTACTAACGATATCAAAACACAACAGCCAAATTTTTGAAAGCAAACATGAGCTAAAGCTAGCTGACTACTTTCGCATTTGTTTGTGAATGAACCATGAACTGAGAACAACTGAAGCACGAAAATTTGCTTACTCTTACGCCTGTGCGAATAACATTTCTGTACCAAAAAACTGGTGTTTCAATGAAGCAGCGTCAAAGGACTGGCTTCTTGCGTTTCTGAAACGGAATTCAGACATCTCGGTGAGGAAGCCAGAAGCCACAAGTCAGGCGAGAGCCTCCGACTTCAACAAAACTGTCGTTCAGACGTTTTTTGACAAGCTACTTGATGTCTATGGAAGGTTTGGAGCCAAACTGACGGCTGATCGCATCTGGAACGTTGACGAGACATGTATTAAGACAGGTAAGTATTATAAGCAACAGCCAAAATCAGGGCTTGTCAAAAATATTTTGAAAAATTGGTATCCTAGTATTTTCTGTTCTGCAAAAACAATCTAAATTGATCGAGAGTAAGCGTGCAAAAAGTTCTAAAGCTGCCAATAGCATAAATCCAAAAGCTGTCAACACTTTAGCAGCATAACTTGTGTTTTGACAGCTTTACTTTGAGCAAAAAGTATTTTCATATGCAAAATTTTTAGAAAAGTAAACAACTGTAACTTGGTATAGATCGGAGTTAGGAATATCAATAGTTTTCTGAATTACAAATAATAATGACAGCTAATGCAGTGGTAAGCCTTATACTAGCCATAAATATCTTCCTCCATAATTTCATATGTGCTGTTTTATCAAAAGTATTGTATCATACTTACTCTAGTCTGCTAGTAGAGCATAGTATCCAAAGCCTGAAGTATACTTTATATACCTTACAGCTGTGATTTTACAGATGGAGGTTTAACCCCCATTGCATTTCGTATTGTAAAATAGCATACCTAACGGCGTGTTTGATGCTCAATGATCACTATACTCCAAAAATGAAAAGCATCATTTTATTTTCTGGGAAAATATTACTGATCGGCAGCCTGGAAGTTGCATACATAATGAAGCTGTGATATTAGTTTTGCTGCAATCTAATTCCTAAAATAAATAGATAATTGCAGCTACATTATAGAATGGCTGTTTTAGGCTACAACTCTTCCAATTTCCAGTTTTCCCATTATCTACTTTAACTGTGTGTACACCCAAATAGCTACCATCCCTTTTTCATTCTTTCAAATGAAATATAAACAGTTTTGAGAAAATTTGGGTATTTGTGTGAGGTTTGGACAAATATCCACAAGGATAAAAGATAACAACGACTTAAAAGTAAATTTTCACATAGCAACATTGTAACTCAATTAGCTTTTAGTTTGAACACGTTTTAAAAAGCTGCAGGGGAAACCATATCGTCTGGAAATCTTTTGGGGGGACATGGGGTCGAAATTCTATGTGGTAAAAATTGGGTTTTTGGAGATATTGTATAATCTAAATCTCCTTCGCTCGCCGATGAATAACTTTTTGGACTTTTTGGTGTGTCTATTCTTACTGGCATTAGGGATTTTGTCTTTGGAATAACTCGATTTTTCATAGCTAAAAATTCTTCGAAGTTTTCCTCATTGCTCTCATCTTCTAAATAATCTTGTTTAAAATTCAAAGGTTTTAGCTCTGCCAATCTTGATTTAGGTGGCTCATTTTCCGAATCTGACGAATCAGTAGAGGAGGGATATGATACCCATCTTTCCAGAAATTTGGCTCTTTTTATTCTGCTAACATGTGCCTTGTAAGTTCTTCCGCTATCGGGGTTCTCCATTTTAAAAGTATAATCGTTATCGTACCTTTTGACTATTCTGTACGGTCCAGAATATTTGTTGGAAAGTTTTTTTGCTTTCCGTTTTTGCTTGGTTCTTTAGGTAGACGCAGTCTCCTACTTTGAAATCTATACTCCCCTTGACTTTGGGTTGGTTTCTTAGCTCTTGGTTTATTTTACATTTTTCCAACTCTTGCCTAACTATTTTATAATTCTTCCTCATCCTATTTATGAATTCTTGTTTGTAATCCTCTCAGTTATTATAATACTGCCGAGATTCAATACTCTCATTATACGGGATTCTAAAATCACAACCAAAAAGTAAATAAAATGGATTGTCTTTAGTTGTTTCTGAATAAGCAGTGTTGATTACGTTGGTTAAATAAGTTAAGAATTTATCCCAGTCGTTCCTATTGTCTCTCGTATAAATACTTAATACGTTCGAAAATATTTTATGCCTATTTTGTATTTTACCATTATCTTGTGGGTGGTACGGAGCTGTCACCATTTTCTCTATATTAATAAAACTCATTAAATCTTTTATTACTTTTGAAACAAAATTACCTCCGTTGTCACTCAAAATTTTGTTAAGAATGCCAAATTTTAAAATAAATTCGCTAACGCCTTACTGGTGGCATAAGCACCTTGATTTTTTAATGCTTTTGCAAAAGTAAATCCTGAAAAATGGTCTATAACTGAAAGAATACAAGTATGGCATCTGCTGGAAACAGGCAAGGCTCCACTCGTTCCGTATAAGTCAAATGAGATAATATCGAAGGGGTACTTTGCTACCGGCACCCTTCCCATTGGAGGATTTGGATAAGGGGATTTTTCTTAAGTTACACGGTTCGCATGTACTTACAAATTCTTTAAGTTTTGTCATTGCCGACGGCACGTAAAAATATTGTTTTAATTTATGGAACGTTTTCATTACTCCTAAATGTCCACCTATATCTGAATGAAAATATTCAAATGCAGGCACTATTAAGTTTTGTGGTAATACAGGTATTATTGAAGTTTGGTTTCTTTTTGTCTCAGCGGTCACGATTCTACACAGTATTTCTTCCTCAAGATCATAGTAAAAATTATCATTATGTTTTCTAAGAGTTTTGAATTTAACCGGTAACGCATCGTCATTCACAAAATAATTAATAAGCGCCGAACACATATCGTCCTTTTTTGCTTTCTTTTTATATTTTCTAACGACAAGGGACAATAGTTAACCTTATTTTCCTTTACTGTGTCTTTGACTTTGTTTTTCTTGCATTTATGTTTGCTCTTAGCATTGATAGCGTTAACTTCATTTTCTTCAGCTTCCGACGGAATATTTTCTGGGTATCTACTCAAAAAGTCGCAAGCTAAGTTTTGTTTACCTTTTAAATATTCAAATTCGTAATCTATGTCTTGGATTTTCATAATCCATCTAGCTAAATTTCCTGTGTGGATTTCTAAAGTTTGCATGTACCTCTAGCTTTTACGGTCTGGTTATCGCATAAATTTTCTACAAATAATATAGTGTAAATCTGTCCAAATGGTGGATAATAGATAATAATTCTAAGTTTGTGGCGGAATAACTACTTTCGCCCTTTGATAAGGTTCTACTCGAATAGCATTTAACTTTTCTATTTTTTTTATTAGAAGGTCCTTGTAAAGGATCAGGGTTTCCCATGGGAATTATTTGCGAAAGAATGGCCCCAATGTCTTTTGAACTAGCATCGGTCGTGACCACAAATCCTCCGTTTTCGAAATCAGGAACGATAAAATTGGTTCAGAAGTGAGCGCCTTTTTGAGACGGTCTAGGGAAGTTTGAGCTTCCTGGGACCAGGTAACATTATGGGGGTTCTCTTTAGTTAATTCCGTGAGGGGTTTTGCAATTTGGGCGTAATTGCGTACAAATTTTCTAAAGTAGCCAGTAAGGCCTAAAATTCCTCTTAATTCTTTCATAGTCCTGTGGGGTTTGAGGTTTTCAACACATTTTATTTTATCAGGGTCTGGGGATATCTCTCCTTGTGTCACTACTACTCCTAAAAATTTAATTTTAGGTTGAAATAAATTTACTTTCTCAGGCCTGCGTTTTAAATTGCCCTGTCTGAAGTTCTCGAACACGTTACCCAACGCTGATAAGTGTTTTTCAGCAGTTCCCCCCACACATATGACATCATTGATGAACTCAATTATATTTCACAATCCTTCTAAGTGGTCTACTACGGGTCTGGACCGTATGTTTGAACATGTTTTTAGTTTGACTGGGTCTCCTTAGTATGCGCATGAACCATATTGAGAAACTAAAAATACAGTTTTATGGACATCTTATTTGGCTATTTACACTTGGTGGTAGCCTTGGGTAAGGTCCAAAGAAGTAAAAATTTTGTTTTTACTTGAAATTGAGTCAAGAATTTCATCTATTATCGGTAGAGGAAATTTATCGCTAACTACTTGTTTGTTATGGACTCTATAGTCTACTACAAGTCTAAGATCCCCATTCCTCTTTGGTACTAATATCACTGGTGCACTATACGTACTTATACTTGGGCGTACAATTTCATTTTTTTCTTATTCCTGAATTTTATTTTTTAACCATTCTTTGTGCTTATAAAGCATACCATATGGTTGTTTTGGTACGGGATTACCATTCGTTAAAATTGAATGTTCAAAAAATGGTATCAGCCCGATGTCATCTTCAGATGCAGAAAACACATCTTTAAATTCCATAATAATTTGCATAATTTTTTCTTAAGTTCCAAGTCTGTAATATGATCCATATTAAATTTGTTTTAAAGTTGCGATTTAGTTAAAGGATATTTGTTATTTGAAGTTTTAATACCGTTAACTAGGTTTCTTTTAGAATTTTCCCATGTATTTAAATCATTCTCCGTTAAAACCTGGATTTGAACCAAACACGTCCCCTTTTTTATCGTAATTGTATCATTTTAGTGGCTATTAGTTACCCAAATAAAACCTTCTCCTTTGTCAATAGATATAATCTGTTCCTCGCATAGCAGATTTTCGGGTATTTCAGATGGGGTAGCAAACCATATTTCGCATTTGCTAACCACTGGCTCAATCATCTGTGATATTTGAATTTTTTGCATCGTTTTGGGAGGGATTTTTGTTTTCCTTATCGCAAATCCGTAATATTGCTCTTTATTTTCATTGTTTATTAGATTCATACTGGCGCTATGCTGCGCCATTGCGGCCTCCTGTGGCGTCACGTTAGGTTTTACTATGTTTTTCCATAATTCCACTATTTTCTTGATTTCGTTTGACCTGTACTGTCGCATATCTCCTATTTTTATTTTTGCGAATTCAATACTTTTATTATTTAAACTTACTTCATCTCTGCAATGTCTTGCAGAATAATTGGACAAGTTTCTGATTATTCCTTTTTCTCCTTGCGAGAAATGAGGTTCAAAAGATTGCGGCATTATACCGTCAGAAATTTTGTTTACTGTTACGTTGTCTTCGTATCCTTTGTTACGATTTCTTAAGGAAGAAATTTCTTCCCCCACCTTAGACGGTCAGACAAGCCTCTAATCTGCTACGTCTAATAGTACTCTATTGGACCTTAAAAGAATAGTGCCTATTATTGCTTCGTATGAAATGCTATCGGACATTATAAAATTTGTCGTAAATAGCCTATTGTCTCTTTTTACATTTATGCAAATTGAACCTTTTGCATCCAATTTATGCCCTATCACACACGTTAAATTGGGATTATTAGGGTTCCTCTATTACCTAATATGCATATTAAATATGCATTAGATTTTGATACTAATTGTTGCACGAATGTCGATCAAAGCTTCGAAATAAACATTTTCTACACAAAAATAATTAAATATAGGTAAGTTGTAATTAGTATCGCTACAATACGGCACTACACTTGTCTTCGGCCTTTTAAATATTTTAGGCACCCTCTGGGTCCAATTTTTATTTCTGAGGGGTCTGTAACGTTTCCCTGAGGATTTATTTCATGTGTCAGTGCCTGTAATAGATATTGAGACGTATGAGTTTCCGTAGGCATATCTAATTGATTTACGTCTGTCTGTCTTCGCCATGTATTTTTATGGTAACGTGGATGTCCTGTGTCAGTGCCGCTTGCTGGCACTGACTGCCATATTGGCTTATATTGGCTTTGGCGAGTATTTGGGTTTTCAAATCGATAATTAATTTGTCTGTTGGGGGGAGGGTTATACAAGATTGGTTGTTACGTATTTTAAGGTACTGATTGGCGCAATCCTCCCTGGTTATAGCCTAGTGCACGACCGATGCTAAAATTTGTTCTTCCGAATAAATGGTTGCTGTAATTTTGCGTATTACCGACAGCAATTCTTGGTGTGCGATTGGGGACATAACGGCACTCTCTCGCGATATGCCCAACACGATTACAATTATAGCACCTTATTATTGTAGGGTTATTTTCGTAATTGGATTGTTTGACAGGCTGAAAACGTACTGTTTTCTGCCTAGAGAGTTTTTGCGTTTTGTTTCTTTGTGGTACTGGGGAGTTATCCCTTGAAAAGAAATTGGGGGACGCCTGATCGCTCCTGAAGTTTATGTTCGCATTTGAATCGCCTAGGCTATTTATTTTTGCTTTACTGTGATTTGCGACCATCGTGTCGACTTCGATCAATCGCTCTACCTCTTGAACTGCGAGATCCAACGTCTGAATATTTTTGGATATTACCACTCTATATAGTTTTGGGGGTAGCCCTTGCAAAAAGGTATTTAGTATGACTTTTTAATACAGTTGCCCTGAACCACTTCCGTATTTTGCCTCTACCGAAATGCGTATATTATCAAGGTATTCTCTTATTTTTTGTGAAAAGTCAAAGCTCACCATTCCGTGTTTTAATTTATTTATGGAACTGGTTTCGATTAATCTATCTTTAAATGCTTTTAACAATTTATCAACCGTATTTATTGGCAAGTTGGCGTTATTTCCTATGGTATGTTCAATCTGTTTTAGAAAGGTTAAGGTCTGGCCTTTTAATCGTAGTAGGAGCATGTCGACTAACGCTCCTAGTTCTGTTTTTGTTAGTTGTACAAACTGGGCCAATTGGATATTGAATTCTTCAATATCTGATCGACCATTGTACTCCGGTATAGACTTCGCTATTTCTATATTTTTTGCGACCAGCTTCTGCACTATTAATAACTCGTTAAGGTCGTCCGACATTTTTTTTGCGTTTGAATCAACTCAAAATAAATTTATTTTTTCACTTAACCTATTTTGGGGTAGGCTAATATCTCCTATGAGATATTTTAAAGGGTTTCCTGTCGTAGCTTAGCGGTTATAGGCCTAATCACTTTACTTATATGTCTGTATCTCTCTAATTAGTTCGCAAGTTTTCTTCCAATTTCCGACTGCGCCATTTGTAGCGATGAAATCTTTAGTGTGTGTGTTTATAAAAGCAAAGGGACTGGGCTTAATTGTGGTCATAAATATTGACTGCGTCAAATCTAATATCGTACCCTGAAGCTGTGAACTTTCACCATATGAGTTCTCCGATAGCGCCGCTTATAGCGCTAAAGATCTTGCCAACAAGGCCTATGCCACCCTCAATTAATGAGAGACAACAAAAAGAGTAGCCATATAAATGTGACCTCTTCTCCTTGAGCTATCTGGAGATCAGATTCCCGGGGAACGTCCTTGGAAATTTGCGAACTAATTACCTGTTTTTAGACTAGATGCAGACACATAAAATGAAATAAACACAGGTAAAAAACAATAGATTTATTGAGACTTACATATTTGGGTGAACAGCAGTGAGTCACTTCAAACGACAAAAATGGTGACTGGGATACAACAATCAGAGAATTGCAAAGATCGTACACCGAAATAATTCTATCTAAGTGGTCCTGATTCTACATTACGAATCCTGTTCAAAAGCACTTTTAACCCCACTATCAAACGTAGCTCTTTAGTTCTGCGCTGTAAGAACTGGCTCAAAATTGGCCCTAGTGGCCCAGGGATGCAAACCCTTCGTCCAATAATATTTCTTAAATATTTTTGATGATTTAGACGTTCACACGGTTCTTATCGTTTAAACTTCCTTAGAAATATTGTGCGTAGCACCTTTCTTATTGCTCGCTGTCTTAGCGAAATCCAAATCCTGCAGTTTTTTTTTCTTTGCTGATTAAGGACTTTTCATTTTTGAAACTAGGTTTAACTTAATTATAGGAAGTCGGAATTATCTTTGGAAAGAAGGAACTTTATTTTGGTATTTTAAATACATCGCATTTTACTCCACGGTACAAAATTGGTGGTACGTTACTACGAAAAAAACTAAAAATCTTAGAAAATGTAGGTGCATGTAGAGATAGATTCTTATGTTTAAAACTACGATTATGCAAGCAAGATGTTTGGTAATTGACATGATTTCCTGGAACACATATGAACCGAACTGGGAAGACAAGTACGCTAAATTCAGTTTATTACTCACAGAGAGTCTCATAAAAGAACGAGCCTGTAGCAACACCTCCATAGTCCAAAAAAACAGTTATTACTTACAAACATGCATTTCAGAGTACCGAACCGACACTGAAGCTCAAGAATCTGTCAATAATATGGTGGATATCTAGATCAGAGATATTAGCAACGTTATGGATCATCTTTGACAAAAATGTGTAGGTTCTCAAAGAGCTAATAGAACAGAATAAGGACAAGATAATGAAAGAAATAGTCCGAATCCTGAATAGCCACTTCATCTGCTTTAATTTTATTCAGATACTTCTATTCCAATGGTAAGTCCTGTTCAAGAAAATGGTTCTCACAAAAAGCTTCAGACTGAACAGCTTGATCTGGTTATTGCAAACAAAAAACTCAGGGCAACATGGAATACCTTAAATACTTTCGTCCAAGACTGATCAGATAAAGCAGGAAGTATTTCATCACAAGTAGTAGTGGGAAAAAGTTGATTTATTAGTTAAAGGTGAGTTCCAATTAAAAAAAAATCCTTGTCATTCAGACGGAATTTCTAGTCTTGGAAACAACACGTTGCATGACTGAATACTTTTTATGCTAAGCAACTTTGCGGGGTCCTCAGAGTCATAGTGAACGGCCTGGACAATCCAATGCATAATAACTCCGCTTTTCTGGAGACAGTGTACCAAAGTCTACTGGGCAAAATGGACATCAGCTATGCAAGCCTTTCCAAAGTCACGAAAATGCCCCCAAAAAAAACCCAGATCTAAAGAAATTCATGTAAGAGCTATTGGTATAAAGTCATTTTTTGTACCATCTTTTTCTGTGAAAGACCCCATTCCGTAAAACTGATCCGGTTAAAATTTGACACTGTGAAATAAGTGTCAGAAAACAAAAACTTGTCATGAAATGTTTACGTACAACAATGGATAATAACTGGTTGGTTCACCTCGTCAGGAGGTGCTTTGAGACTACCGATCCAAGATGTTTTTTTTTTTTTAACTTGACATTTATATATTTGTGTTTTCATCATTCTGTGTTTAATTCGTATACTTTATTTAGAATTATCGAATTCTCACCTCTGATTTCTGTTTTTATAAGAATCATGCAATTAACTTTTTACTACTTTTTCAACTTGATCAACAACTAGTTGTACTCATGCACAAAGAATGATTCTTTGGGCTGAACTGTGCTTTATAGGATTTTTCTTGACTGGCATTTCTTGGGCTGAAATTTTTCCTTATAGGATTTTCCTAGACTGGCATCCAAATTAACTGTTTCGTAATAACTTAAAATAAGCGGAGAGGAGCCTCTTAAATCCAGGCAAATTTTAAGAGATCTGAATAACCAGCAAATGGACTTCATAAAAACAAACAAAAAGTTCACCTCAATTTATTTTCACATTTACTTCCTCTTGAAACAAGATTCTTGGATGCGACACATATTTTAGTTAGGAGAGTCCTAAAATACAAAAGATGTAATGATTGATGATTAATAATGACTTTTAACCATTTAAAAGCATATCTTATCTTAGTACAGTTACAAGCTCAGACTCAACTCTTTCAGCAGTCAAAAGGGTACACAAATTCAAAAACTTACCTTTTTGAAGTAACAATTTATGAAGTTCAGTTGTTGATTTTATTTTACGAGGTACAACAAATTTTCATGGTAAAAAAGGAAAATACAGCTTTTAGCTTATACTGTTTGCCGTATTCATTTATTAAATTTTTCAATCCAAAAACAATTAGGTTGGAAAATTTGTTTTAACTCCTTTAATGAAAACTTCATTCATTGTTTTATTGCCTAAAACGCTACAAAGCGTATGCAAATTATACATATGCAATTATGTTTTTCCAAGAGGGTATATCTAGCTGTTCTTACTTTTAGGGCTTCAAGAATCTGACAATAAATATAAAATTAGATCCAAAACGATATTATGTATCAGCATTGTATTTACCAATTAAAAAACTATTACAAATTTAGTAATTACCTTCTAAAAAAATTTAAAATTCAAATCTAGTGAAACTCAAGAAATTTAAAAAGTATTTCCAGAAAGATGAGTGTTTAGTTTTTTAAAATCCACTAAAATGTAACCACATTAGTCTAAAAGGATTTTTAGAAATTATTCAATTGTTTAGGTTAACTAAGTAGGACAATCTTTCAGGGATCCACTTATGACAAGGTCTAAATATGCCTTAACCTCCTCTTGTTTTCATTAAAATATTGATTCAGCATCTATTCCAATGTTATTATGAAACCAATTTTACCTTTTTACCATGACTCTTTAATCACGCTTGAAAACATTATAATCATGTAAAAAACAACAAAGAATATCCTTATTTAATAGATTTACTATGCACCAAGGTTGCAGTGACAGCTGAAACCTAAGACGGAGTGCATCAATATTGAAAGGGCCTAAACAGTGCCTATTGACAGTTCCTGCTATATTTACCATGGTAGTACAGAAATAACAAGATTATTTGTCATTTTTTACTTATCAACCTTATACTGCTGCTTGACAATTTCCCTATGGACCTGAAGACCAATACTCCCAAGAAGATAGGTGCCAGTGACTCCCTCGTTTTTATTTTTACAGATAAGAGACTTATAATAATTGTTATGTTATTTATTTTTTGTTTTATTATTATTTCCGTTTTGATAATATTATTTTGTTTTTTCTTTTTTACTAAACATTTATATATATTGAGGGTTGTAAACAAAATTAATTACTTAAAACGCCTTAAAAAGGCGTCAATTTGAAAAAAAATTCCCAAACAATTAGCAATCCAAACTTTTTAATGGCACCATTCCAAGATTTTTTAACAACCTACTAAAGATAGACCAAACTACACTGTCACTAAATATTTAGAAACACATTTCGAAAAAAAAATGTCCTGCAGTATAATAAAATTTTAGAGTTTGAAAAATTTGTTAAGAGCCTGGAAAAAGATTCGCGTGAGTGACATCATATTTATGAGCACATTTTAAAATCATACATCATATTTATCTCAGTAGTGGTCTTATCATTTTTAGTATTTTTAATGCTGGAAAAATTACACTAGAGCCATAGATAAGTATACAACGTATTAAGGGTCTTTTTGCAAAAGGTATTTTATACAGTTTTATAATATTTAGAATAGAAATTAATAACCTAGACCATGAAAAACACAGCAATCTAGGATTAGTATACTTGCAAAAATAACAATTACAAGTCAAAATTGAAAATGGAAAAAAATATAAGTTTAAAATATAGATAAAAAAAAGTAATATAACCGACAGCAAGAATCCGTGCTGGTCAAAAATATTTTGGAAAATAGGTATACTAGGATTTTTTGGCCTGCAAAAACGATCTCAATGGATCAAGAGCATGTGGAAATTTTTTTTGCTCTAATCCCAAAAATAAACAGAGAATTGCTGCTACATTGTAGGATGGCTGATTTAGACTACAACTCTTCCAGTTTCCAACTGTCTCATAATTTGCTTTAACTGTATGTACATCATGATAGCTTTCAGCCCTATTTCATTCTTTCATTTAAGAAATAAACAGTTTTGAGAGAATTTGGCTTTTTGTGTAAGGTTTGGACAATAAAACTTTCAGCGAGTGTTGAAGGGCATGTTAAAGAAACCAAAGGTCTTATGTACATACTGCTACTAATGCTGCTACAACTATTGCTACTTCCTGAGCTATTGATATTGAGGTGAACTTTTAAAGAAAAGTTAAGTCGGATGTAGAACTAAATAAATAAAAAAAAACCTTGAGCATGTTGACTTTCAAATAGGTTACTATTAAATGTCTGAAACACATAAATATTATTGATATAGACCGTTAAAGGTAAGTTATGGGGGATTTTGAACGTGCAAGAAGGCACTATATGTATATTTTAATACTGCCATTACAATTAATGTAAATAATGACGGTAAGGGTATTAGGATGAAATTTATGTATTCAGGTTTTCAAATTGGGCATATAAGGAATATAATAGACAGCACCACTCTATGATAGCTAGAAATATCATTGAAACTTTTCAAAGAGCTAATTCATTTCAAAATTAAAAATTTTAGTGTCCTTTTGATGAGTAAAAACAGATTGGAGGGTAAGCAGCCTTTTATTAGGCTAACTTCTTTTCAAAACACATCAATTTAAAATAGTGAGGCAGTTATTTTGTTCTGACTAGTAAGATTGTCCATTAGGTATATCCGTTGGTATATTTGGTCTGTTAACCCCCCCCCCCCCAATTGTGCAATCGGTCTCGTATGCTTTAAAACTAAATGTAACTGTGAAATAATTCAAAAGGTATTGGGTTTATG
This sequence comes from Artemia sp. Qi Xiang Cuo, assembly GCF_049724085.1. Classification (NCBI taxonomy): domain Eukaryota; kingdom Metazoa; phylum Arthropoda; class Branchiopoda; order Anostraca; family Artemiidae; genus Artemia; species Artemia sp. Qi Xiang Cuo. The sequence goes on from NC_142803.1 coordinate 75,740,900, forward strand.
GTTACCAATAAGAAAAATCAGCAATATATCGAGAATATGTAGAAGTATGAAATTGAAACTTTTTGGGATAGTATGATTACTACATCTGCTATTACACTTTAAATGAAAAAAAAATCAGTATAAGTGTAGTATCCATGATATCAGGAAGCCTAGATAGAATCTTCTGGGAATGATTTTAAGTTTTGTTTTTCAGGTCAAATTAAAAAGATAAGAAATACAAAAATATTGTTTATATCAGGATTAAAAATTGCTGAAAAAATTTCTCCAGCATAAAAACAGCAGCACATGCTATGGATTCCTATAGAAAAAAAACGTACAAGATATAAAATATAATTTTTTAAATGAAAAAGAATATGCAAATAAAAAACGAACAGGAATAAATTTTTAAAGGCCTTTTCCACAAAACAAGTTTTTCAAAGAAAAGTAAAGAGCTCTATTCCAAAATTGAGCAAAAACAAAGTCAAATTACCTTCGGAGCGTAAAAATGCCACAAATCCCTGTCAATAAATAAGTGAAACACAAAACCAAACAAAATTACAATAATTAGCCAAATCAAACTCAAAAGGAGAAACGATTAACATGAGTAGGGCTATTAACCACCATGAATCCTCAAGACCAGAACAAAATTTGCGATTTACTGAAAACAAAATACGTTTAAAATGTTTCCACTTTTCTTATTTTCATAGATAAAAAAATTCAAAATTTTAAGGAATAAATATCAGTATAAGTCAATGAAACCGACAATCCTTGTTTAGTGATTTTTTATTATTGCTTTTTTTTAAATTAGGTGAAAACTGTGGGGAATAATTTTCTCAAAGACAATATTTTCTGAAACCTTCAGCTATGATGAACAAAATTGTTATCTCCAAATTTTAATTGGAGGTGTTAAGGGAAATGATAAGCATGAGGGGAAAGGGGGGGGGACTGGCTTCTCTGAAATAACTTTGACTCATAAAAAGGGCACCATAACTTTAAAATCAAATTCTATCTGAATTCGATACGACCACCCATTTCATAAAAACCTTATATGACCCCAGAATATGACTTAAAACCCTATCCCCAAGGCACTGGGGGAAGATCGCTGTCTCAAAATTTTAATGAGATTCGTTTGGAGAAGACGGATAGTCTGGAGGGGGAGGGGGGACTAGCTGCCCTCATTACCTGTGAGTCTTACAAGGGAACTAGAAATTTTAATTTTGAACCAAATGAGTCTCCTTTAAGGCTTATACAACCATATCTTCCATGAAAAGCTTTAATAGTCCCTGGGCATAATTTACAGCCCTTGCCCCTAGACTTTAGGGCGTGTTTCAACCCCAATAGCCTTGTTATATGATATTTCGACTATTATGAATAAAATGGCTATCTCAAAATTTCTATTAGATTAATATCGGGTCAATATTTCGTGCGTGTGTGTGTGTGGGGGGGGGGGCGCAATAACTCCCCTTTGATAACTTTGAGTTTTAAAAAGAGCTGCTGATTATGAATGCATTTAGCCGCTTCAAAAATTTATGTGACTACAGTCTCTACTCAATAATATATACCCCAAGGGCGTAATCTACAAACCTTGCCCTGAGAGCTGGGGGGATTTTTATGGTCAAAGACATAATTTCTGGACCTTTCAAATACGTTGAACAGAATAGCTTACTCAAAATTTTAATTGGAAGTGCTTAGGGAAATGATGGTTGCGTGTGTGGGGGGGGGAGGGGGGGTCCATCAGTCCTCTGATAGCTTTTGACTAATAAGTAGGTTACTAGTACTCTCAATTTCCATTTGAATAAGCCCTTTTGAAAGTTTCTACGACAACACTCTATAAAAGCCTTATACGCCCCAAGGAAATGATTTACAACCCTTAACCAGAAGGCTGTGGGCCGGAGGGGGGGAATTGTCATACTCAAAGACATCGTTTCTAGTCCTATTAACTACATCGAAAAAAAGAGATGGATCAAAATGTTGATCGGAAATGTTTGGGAAAATGATGGCCGTGGAGGGGGGCGACATCACCCTTTGATCACTTTCAACTATTAAAAAGAGAATAGCCCTCTAAATTTCTTATTGAATGATCCCATTTTGAAGTTTCTTCGACAAGGTTTTCTATAAGAAATTTATGTGCCCCCAGGGCATAGCTTACAACCTTTGCCCTGGGGGCTGTGGGGAGGGGGTTGTCATCCTTAAAGACATTATTTCTGGACCTTTTAACTGCGTTGAACAAAATGTTACTTACTTACATACTTAATCCTTATGTCGGGTTGTTGTTTAGAGCCTCGTTAGCCTTCTCCACGTGGGGCAGTCTGCAGCAAGGGCCTCTGTATGAGACAGCGGAATTCAAGGTTGTTCCAGGATATTCCCAATACTAACACTCCACTAGAACTTGGATCTTCCTCATGGATACTTGCAGCCACGACTAGTTGCTTCAAAGTCGTAAAGAATCCCAGCCGGAGTTTCGGTGGGCAATCATAAAATGTATACAACCCAACGAAGTGTCCCCTTGGAACCAAGTGTGACAAGGGTGAATGGAAAGTCATACTACGTAGGCGGTTGTTGCTGACAAAGTCAGTCCATCTGATTCCCTCAATTATTCGAAGCCCCTTAGATTGAATAGGGTTGAGACGGTGCTGTACAGCTGCAGTTGTGGGCAAAGTTTCATCTCTGTATAGCAGGAGCGATTAGAGTGACCATCCAAGGATCTTCATTTTGGTGTATCATTTGATCATTGGCTTCTTCCAAATATGGCTCAATCTAGCAAAGAAGGCAGAGGCCTTGGTCAAATGGGCAGCAGCTTTAAGGTTGATGCAGCCATCCGATCATATAATGGAACCAAGATAAGTGAAGCGTGATAACCTGGATTTTTATGTCCCCTCGTCCTTTTTGCAAACGAAAAAATCAATATGCAAACAAAAGCCAAGTTTACAAACTTTGGCCGACCCAGCTGTTACCAGTCAGATTCCACACTGGAAAACCCCATTGTTTAGACAGCACTACGGATACAATTCCTCTCTTATTAAATACCCCTTGTTACATACCTCCTTATCCGAAACAAAGCAACATGTCCCAGGTATCTTCTCCTCGAAAGACGCCCCTCCAACCCAGAAATTTACTCACGACCAATCAATTTACCATCGCACACATTACTGCATCCAAAACCTCCCACAATCCCCTTTTACTCATATCCCTTTCAGTCACAAGCCCCTTTGCATACCCAATGCACCCAAAATATGTTGACTGGCTCAGTCTCCATCCGTCATTTACTAAAGTAAATATAAGCCATGGGTTCCCAACCAATGGGACTCTGGTTCGACAGTTCACACATGTAAAACTTATCCGTTAATAAATAATCTGCCCCAAAAATTCTCAGCACCATCCCAAAGTCAAAATTTAAAACGAACCCCAAGAATTACTTAAGCTCAACGACAGTCATGTTTTCCCAGTGGATTTAAATATCCAAAACTATTAAACACTAACGCCGAAAGCATTAATTTCGACAAACTTACTGAACTCAATGTGCTATCAGAATTAAGTCAAATTGACGTTATAGCTGTTACAGAAGAACAATCTCATGACCAAACTTCTCTTCGTTTGTCAGATTATTCAGAATTTATTAACCTTGGTCCTTTGATCACTAACTTGGAAAAAAAGGAGGTGGTGTCATGTTTTTTTACTAGATGAAATCCTTTCCCAAAAATTATTCCTGTTCCTAATTTATCTGAGTACAATAAAATCCTTTGACTAAGTATTAGACCCAAAGTACTCCCCCGTCCCTAAAATATTGCAATAACTGTCTTCTATTACTCGCCAATCCAAAATATTGCTGCAAGACGCAATTTTCTCCAGTAGTTATAGACCAGTGCTAATTTCGTTAACTCTAAGTACCCAAATGCAGGACTTTTTCTGGTTGGTGACGCCAATGAACTTAAGATGAATTCAATTTGCTCCTCTCTAAAAGTCAATCAAATAGTTAAAATACCAACAACAAGGGGAAATAACTCTCTAGATGTTATTTTATCTAATCTGAACAATTATTACAGTCCCCCCTCAGCTTTGCCTCCATTAGGTGGGAGCTATCATATTTCCTTCCTCCTGCCCTCATACATTCTCAGTAACTTGAGGTTCTTTCTGCCCCCTTCAAAACGCTGGCCTTCTTTCTTTTGGAACATGGCTGAGCACTGAGAATCGGTTTGATATTCACAATTTGCACAATCTTGACAAAAAAATCACTACCTTTCACAAAAAGCTAAATAATAAATTCCTTATTTTTTTCCTTGAAAAAAGATTGAAAAAGTGTTCCAGTGACACACCATTCATTAACCAATCCATAAAACCGCTAATTAGGAAAAAATTGAATCTTTTCAGTGGTAAACTGGATGAAACTAATAAACTAAGAAAAGCGATTAAAAAGAAAACACATAAATCTGCCCTATACTACTACAATAATATGGTCAAAGATTTGTTTACCAATAAATCAAAAAATAGATATTCCGAGGTAAAAATTTTATTGGTAGGAGCCTAGACCAGCTTGACTTCAACCTACCTGAATCCCCGGAAGTTACAGCAAATAATCTTAACAAGTTCCTTGCTTCCATCGTCCAGGGCCTTCCATCATTGTCTTATCAATTACCTGCTGATGTTCTCCCACCTGTTTTCCCCTCCATATTTCCGTCTGAGATCAAAAGACGAATTCGGAAACTATGAAAAACAAGTGTCTGCCCTTTAGATACCCTATTTCTTCTTATTAGTGCTTTCAGTGACTTTCTCTCAAAGTCTTTGTCTGTTATTTTCAACGAAATTGTTGAGTCTGGCAAATATCCACAAATTTGAAAACAGGGTTTCATAATCCCCTTGAAAAAGAAAGACAGAAAACCTTGTTTTGAAGTTGCTAGTTCTATTTCACTCACTCCTATTTCTCTAAGCTATGTGACGGATTTCTCGCAGATTGGGTAAAGGAGAAAACCCTACCTCTTACTGACATGAGACAATTCTGGAACATCAAATCCACCTCTACTTCCCATTACCTTATTTTTCTTATTGACTCATTTGGGAAAATTCTCGAAAAACCTAATTGCTGGCAAAATTTAATTTCCATTGACCTTAAAAAGCATTTGACCTTGTTAACCACAATAGTTTAGTTGAGAAACTTGTAACGGATTTCAATATTAATTATTTCCTGGTTAAATTGGTTGCCTCCTTTTTATCAAATAGATCAAAGGCAGTCAAATATCAGAATCATAATTCCAGTCCCCTCCCTGTACATTATGAAGTACCCCAAGGTACTCTCCTAGGTCCCCTCCTTTTTTCTGTCATGATAAATAGCATGGCTAAGCAATGTCCCGACAGATTAAAATTTGTGGATAACCTAACGGTGGTTGAAACCTGCTACCGAATCTGAGTAAGTAGCCCTATGAGTATTCTCAGTGATATGGCAGATGAAGCGGCAAAGTTGGACATGAGATTAAACCCCTTTAAGTCTACAATAATTTTAATTCTTTTCCTTAAAACCTCACGCCTATCCCCCCAGATATTTACGTGTCTTTGGGCAGAAGGAACTCGTTTGCAATCTCAACGATTTTTCTTAGATAGAATATCTGTTTTATCATTGATCTGCTAGGCATAAAACCAGCATTCTCTACTCTGTGCTTTCGTCGGAGGTGAGCAAAACATCGCAGCAAAAAAAACATAGAAAAAAGCTTGCCTGGTACAGAGAGAAACATTATCCCTCTATAGTTCATGCAATCTCTCCTACAAACTTTTAGATTCCCAAGTGGTTTGAATACTCCCATACGCGAGAGTTTTGGCATGTTCTCTGTGTCTTGTATTGCATTGAGCATCATTTGGAGCTATAAAAGGATAGTGCCACCGTCGTTTTTAAGCAGATCCACCGAGATTCCACAGATGCCAGAAGCTTTGTGGTTTTTAAATTTGTTAACAAAATTTTGAATTTCTAAAACAGAGCTTAATGTTAACAATAACTACCAACAACTGAATGTCAACATTAACGAGGTTATTATAAATTAAAGCTTGGGAAATACCAGGAGTAACTACAGATAGAGAGAGAGGGGACGTATTAAGCAGATATGATAAGTGTTCGTTCACCATGAAAGCTTGGACACTAAAAAGCTCAGTTTGAAAGCTTTGGCATCCCGTTCACAGGTTGTAAGTTTTCTTTTGGTTGAACACACTCAGCTAAGAGCTCAGGTAAGTGTTTGTACACAGCTCCAACGTCCTTCCTCGTTGCAACTTCTTGTAGCTCATCAGCTTTGGCGTCAACGAATGACTTGAGATATCTATGTGTTGACTTATTTTCAACGCAATTGAGATGTCAATATGTCTTCATATCCCCAGCAGTCTGGCCTGCCCTCAGATTGTAATATCGTCCACCGCCTCCTGTGACAGCCTGGGCTGTTTACCTGAACTTGAAAGCCATGAGTTTTTTTAGATGCGCTGGTAAATTAATTTTTACACGAGTCCCACATGGCTTCAGCATCCGAAAGTTCGGACAGCTTTCCAAAAAGATTTTTAATCTCAAGCGCGCACCACTCTTTGATCGCAGAAGTATCAAGACTGCGGAGATTTAGCGTTGTGACGCGCTTGTTAACCTCCTGAATTTTCAACTTAAGATGAATTGTTGTACCTACAAGTCAGAGATCAGTTTATAAAAGTAACTATATCTGAGAATAAAAGCTATTACTGTTGGTTTAAATATTCTAATTTTTTTTGAAGCCTGAATCGGTTGTTTCTCAGAGTGTTAGTGTTTACATAGTGACAGCATTGTTTTCGGATTACAGGTTTACTGGGTGCAACTTATAGTTTCCAAATAAGTAAAACAAGATTTATAAGGATTTATTGGAGCTTGAGTAATTTCACGTCTTTAGCCTAATGGAGTCATTCTAAATCAACAAAGTTTAGAATAAATTGGTAACTTCTCATAATTGGTAACAGCAGAATTTCCACCCCCACTCTCTCCCACTAATTGAGATGCTACGGTTGTTTCTAAAAATATTGCTTTATAGGATTTTCTTAGACTGGCATCAAAATTAACTGCATCGTAATAACTTGAGATAAGAGGAGAGCAGCCTCTTAAATCCAGGCAAATTTCATAGTATCTGAATAGTTAGCAACTAGACTTCATAAAAACAAACAAAATGCTCGCCTCAGTTTTTTCCACATAGACTTCCTCTTCAAACAAGATTCACGAGCAATGCATGAAATTTAAAAGCCAATTTTAGACACAAATCTTTGGTTCTTTTAGGTCTTCGGGGCAAAAAAACCCAGAGGATCCTTTCAAACTGCTCAGAATGCTGATTTTGGTCAATTTTCTAGGGGGGACAAGGATACCCTAGAGTAGGGGTTCCCAACCTTTTTTTGCTCTAGAGCACATAAGATATCGGTAGGGTGGCAGGAATCACCTATTTTAAATCAACAAACTCCTTCCATAACTTGTCATTTTCCCATAATTTATTTTCTTATAGTCATAATGTTGTGAGAATGTGGGAAAGCCATCATAACCTGACTAAATTGTAAAAATAGCAAAGTATGACTTTTGAGTAACTATAAAGGAAACGAAGTATTAATTTTTTTTGTGTAAGGAAACAACATTACATTTGAATAAGAATACCTTTGATTCATCAAGGGCCATAAAATGCAAATACCGGACCTCCGTTTCAAACTCAAGGGGTCAATGGCAAGAAGCATTACGCGAATTGTATCACATGACAAAAACAGGACTTTAATAGAGAAAGCGGAAACTAATCTTTTGAACAAAGAACTATTATTAGGATTACATTAAACTGGTCTCTGGCCAATGAGAGGAAAGAAGAACAGAATAAGAGAGAACTTAAAATAGTTCTCTAAAGAACTAAAGGATTTTAATAACCCAGAACTCAAGCCTTGACTAGCTGTTCAAGTGTAACCTTGTTAAGTAGAAACATTCGTTAGCCTAGGATTAACTTAATCTTTTCTTTTTGGTAAACATTGGTGGATTGAACAAGTAGATCATTAGACCTTAGACCTAGAAGAGGTTTGGAAATATTCAGCATAAACAGAATTGGAATATTTTTCTTTTTATTTTCTTTTGTAAATAAAATCAGTTGTCACTGAATTCTGAGTACCGATTTCTTACCCAATGCCTCAGTTTGTATCACGCTACCAAATTTTTTAGCCCTGTTAGTAGGGGCAACCTTACAATGTATTAATAAAAATAAACAAAAATGTTTCAAAATAAAAAAATTATTTGTCATTATTTTCAAATTGCATACACAGAGAGAAATGTATTTACAAGATCTAAAGAAAGTAAACAAAACACCAATACAAAGAAAACATTTAAATAAAATATATAATACAGTCAATTTGATCTATGGCATTGCATTTTATTGGCCAGAGCTTCATAATTAAAAGTGTATGGCAATAATCCAGTTAGCAGACAATCATAAAGATGCTCATCGGTAAGTTGAGATCTATATCTTAATTTTATTATGTTCATGCTTGAAAACAATGATTTGCTTAAATATGTTGTACCAAAAAATTTTTCAATTTTAAATGCTTCTGTTTTTTAACAATTAGAACTTTTCTCTATCCAGTACATTCCAAAAAGTCCTCTGATATTAACGATTTTAGCAAAATATCATTCTTAAGGTCCAAAATTTCTAACTCTAGTTCTTCTGTCTTACCTTGAATAAAATCTGCAATACATGCAGCTATTTCTATAAAATTTATTTGGCAAGTAAATAAATTGATACAGAAGGGAACTATTGGTTCAATATGTTTAAACTGCTAAAATCTCTCTCGAAACTGTTTTTTTAACTCTTGAAGATGCTTAATAAATAGTGTCCCCATCAGTTTATTGTTACCTAGCATTTTCTTCGGGTATGGGAAATGCAAGAGAGAATTTACCTGCAGATATGATGTCAACAAATCCAATTTACCTTTGAATGACTCTACAGTGGTTATCATTTCAGCTCTGCTTTTGTTTTTACCCTACAACTCCAAGTTTAAAGAATTCAATTTTTCCATGATGTCTGTGAGAAATCCCAAATCAGTCATACAGCCAGAGTCAGCTAGTTCATCATAATATTCCTTTCTATCGTTTATAAATATTTTTATTTCTTCAATTAAACTCACAAATCTTGTAAGAACCTGTCCTTGACTAAGCCAACTTCAGTATGCAACATAAGATCACGTTCTTTATCTTCAGTATCTTCTGACAGGGCCTGGAAAAGTCAGTGTTGCAAAGGAGCTTTAATAGAATTGATTATTTTTGTAACTATTTTCATGACGTTTTCAAATGGCATAGTTTTATAACACAGAGCTTCTTGGTGGATAATACAATGGTAGGACAAGAAGTTTGAAAATGAATCATCCTTCATGCAGAGGGTAATAAATCCTATGTTTTTACCCATCATTGCTGTTGCCTCATCAGTGGTTATTGCAGACAGCGTGTGCAAAGGCATTGACTTGACATTTGTTTTGAATGTATTATAAATATCCTATACCCTTGGTTGTCCTTTCATAGGTAATATTTGTAACATATCCTCTTTTACTGTGAAGTTACTAAACACCATTCTCACCATAACTGCTAACTTTGCGGGGTCTGATATATCTGTTGACTCGTCAAATTGTAGCGAGAACCAGTCACATATTTCCAAGTCAGTTCTTAACTGAGTTTGTATGTCTGTTGAAATTGCATGTATTCTTCGTGTGACTGTCTTATTTGACAAATGTAAGTCTTGTATTGCTGAGACAATCTCATATTTGTTAGAATATCCATTAAACAGACAATCAGCACCAATAAAAAATAGTTCCTTAAACAACTCACCATCAATGAAAGGTTTCTTTTTTTGTAAGCATGCGAGATATTTTGAAAGCAGCAGTAGTATTTTTTTTTTCTTTATGTCTAGTGAAAACAGTCTGTTGTGCTGTTAGACTTGATTTTAGATTACAAATTTTTTTCTTTCTTACTTCAAATTTAGGAGAATAATACAAATTAAAAGTTGCATGATTTGTCGTTCAATGTTATGCTTTTTCGGCAGTGCAAAGCTACTATCACACAACAAACAAACACATTTATTTTTCAAATTAATGAAACAGCATTATTCCTCCCAGTCAGTGTTAAAATTTTAAGTTTGTTGTCTTTTATTTGGTCCACTCATTTTAGGGTTAAAATAAATAATAATTGAACTACTATATAATATCAATGTTATAGCACAAGTCTGTTCTGCATTATATGCATAATTATATTATAACAAGAACTATAACTATCTCCTTAACGAAATAGTTTATTCAAGATCATGGCTTATGAATACAATAAATAACGCACCTTGCTTTTAGCCAGTTAATTCTTTTTTTTATAGAAAGCTCCTAATCCGTGTTTTGTCTGACGAACAAGTCTCTTATCTTACTGTGTCAACCCGAACAGGGCAGCACCGCAGCGATTACAATGACAATAACGCGGTTCCATGCGGGGAATTCTTTTTGCACATCACTCCATGTACACGCGGAAAACCCGAAGTGAAGCAATGATCGCCGAAGTAATGAGAGTAATGTGCCATGTGATTTAGCGCCTTCGGCGTTTATTAGATGAGTTTGTGGCGTTCCTTCCATTCGTTCATTTCGGGTTTTCTACCTGCACAGAGGGTGATGTGCAAATGGCACTAGCCGTTCAAGGCTAGCGTAAATAGTGCAGTCTGGCTTGCCGCTAGATAAGTTAGGACATGTATCGAATATATTTAATAAACCTAGGCAGTAAAAAAAAACTCTAACCAATGATTAAAAATAAATCTTGTTTTAAAATAATATTTATGAAAAAAAATATGTTCCTGTTAAACAGAGAGAAGCAGGCACAAACAAATCAGTCCGCAGGTGCCAGGGCGCCCGCGGGCACAGGGTTGGGAACCTCTGCCCTAGAGCATGCCAAGCAAAGGAACTTACAGCAGTAAGTTTCGATTAAATCAGCTTTTAGACTGTTTAGACATTAAACAAATAACAGATAACAACAGCTCATTTAATGCTTTTTTCAGTACATAAGAGCCCTCTTACATAGCAAATTTATCGGTATAAGTTCAGAACATATAACTTCTAAGGTTTTGTCATTTGGGTTCCTCCTCCAATGCCAATTAAATAAAATGTGGGTTCTAGTTTGAATCTAGTTTTGGGGCAGCACCAACACAAATAGTCGGAAAAAGAGACAAGTCTTTCAGTTTTTTAAAATTCCAGTTACCTTGGTCAAGGGCTGTGAGTTACCGTAACTTTAATCATTTTCAGGCCCTCTCCCTTTCAAATAAATCTTGTGGTCTACTTAGGCAAGTAAACAAAATCATAATTCATCAATTCTGAAAATTTTAAACTAATTCAGAAAGTAAAATTTTTAACACAGGTTAATCGCAGAACGCATTGAAATATTGTATAGTAGATAATCATTTTTTTTATTTTTCAATAAACAAAACATTTCTCAGGTACTAAAAAATAGATTTTCCCAGCAATTCAAAAACAAAACTTTTGGGTCTTTTTGAAGATTATATACGGACAAAACAATGCTTTTCAGTTTTTTTTGTGCAGTTGGGTCTCTTGGTCCAGAGACACATAATTCTGCCCAATACAAAACAAAATGGTATACCTGTGGCTGAAATTTATCTTAGGGTTCTTTTATTTTCTTCTTTTAATCGAAACCAAAGTAATTCAGTGATGATCATTTATAAAGAAGAAAAGAGACACATGAGCCACAAATTTGTTATTGAAAATTGATCCATGGTTCCCAATTCTTTGGCCTTGATTATTTTCATTCTTTTTGTGGAACTAAATTAAACAATTGACAACTAAGTATATCTTACTTTCTGGTGTAAGCTTTGGGTTGCTTAAAATCCAAATTATTATGCATTTCAGTTTTGAAAAATATAAACTTCTGTTTCTTTTGAGATTATTTTTAGGAAAATAGGGATTTGCCTTTTTCGGCTCATATGGTTCCACATTGGTTATTGGATGAAAAGAGAAGCTTAGCTTGCCCAAACAAATACAGAAAACTATATAAATATCCAAAGTGCCAATTTAAATGTGAGAGTTATCAAACGTGGAAAAGCTTTAATTCTTCATCAGGTTTTCATTTTTAAATAAATATCTATATTCTTCCAAAAGTCTTGTTGCAGTCTAAATACCAAGAGGCTTTTTATAGAATATGTTGTTAGATGCTAGTTCAGAGCTGACTTAAATGAAAATAACCTTTTGCAAAAGTCACATTTAAATGTTGTCAGGTGTATAAACTCTTGAGCGTGTTCAAATAGTCCAGCCACGGCAAACATTTCTTGCATAAATAATCTTTTAAACAGTTTCTCACCTGTATGAAATCTATGGATCCCATTCAAAAACCATGATGTAAATGGACATTTCTTACATACAGCATACTGGTAACAATCAAGCAAATTTGTATTACTAAAGAAACTAAAATTGCTAAATAAAGTATACACATACAAAAACATCGAAAAAACTAATTTGATGTACTAATTGGTCGTGAGAATAATAACCAGAAACCACTGAGGATACAACAATCTTCCTAAACTCCTTTAATGCACTCTTTAATGCCAGTAAAATTACTAAAATCAGAAAAGTGTCTTCTACACACATCACATATGAAAAAGTTTCTCATCTGTAGGTAATCTTTGATATGTATTCAAACCGTATTTGATTGGTAATGGCAAACTTGCAAAAAACACTCCTTACATATATAACAGGTGACAGTCTACTCACTCATATGCCCTCTTCTGCGTATGGTCAAGTTTCTTGCTCAAAAAAAGGTTTGATATCAAATTAACAGAGTTTCTCAGCCGTATGCACTCTTTTATGGGCGTTCAAATTTTGTGGTACAGAAAAGGTTTTGTCAAAAACAGTACACTTAAACGGTTTCTCACCCGTGTTGACTCTTTGGTGTCGGTTCAAATCACACATTTGAGGAAATGTCTTGTCACATACTTCACACTTATATGTCTTTTTATTTTTATTAATTGTTTGATATCTTTGCAATTTTTCTACCTTTTTACTTTGGAGGCAACTTTTCAAACCTGTTTTCTGTTATTCTAAGCCTTTTCCTTCAGATTCTGGTGCACATGAAATTAAGAAAAATCAAATGCCAGCTATCTCTTAATTTGTTACGAGTATCACTTCAATGATTACAATATATTCCTCTAGGTTATTACTTACAAAACCTGCCTTTAGGACCTTGGAGGCTTTTCTGACCCCCAAGTTTTCATTAAGTTCTAGTTCCATTTTTAAGCTTAAAAATATTTGTAATGTTGCCGAAGTCCCCCCCACAACCTTGGTGTCCCTAGTCCGTTACTACATTATTTAAGTAGGATTTTTTTTAAAATAATTAACAGATAATATAACAAAATTCATGCGTTGACACAGCCCACCAGGGCCCAGGGCAGGCACTGTACGTTATGCCCTGGGGGCACATTTGGGTCTTATCGAGGCAATGCTTGTATGAACTTCAAAGATGGATCATTTGATTTGAAACTGAAAAGTGTAATTCACTTTATAATTGTCAAAAAAGATTGGAGGAGATCTAGCCCCCCCCCCTCCACCCCGCCCTGTTTCCTCAAACCTATCCGATAAGACCTTCGAGATAGATTTTTTCAAAATAGTTCAATGTCACTTTAACTCACCTTGCCTATGTGTCAGGGTGGATGCTTTTTTATCCCAATGCCTGTCAGTGTTGCTTTGTATGCCCGAATCAATAGATTTTCATGTGTTTTTTGTGTCTCTCTGTTCCTTTCTTTAAGTGTCTGGGAAGGTGTTTGTTTCCCTCAGTGACTGTCTATGACGATCTGAATGTCTGAATCCATACATTTATATGTGTTTTTGTCACTTTCACTTCCTCTGCTTAAGTGAATGGGCGGGTGTTCGCTTATCTCAGTACCTTTCTCTGTCGGTATGTATACATGAATCCTTACATTTATATGTGTTTTTGTCTCTCTCACTTTCACTGCTTATGTGTCTGGGTAGATATTTGTCTATCTTTATACTTGTCTTTTTTAGTTAGTGCTCCAGATTGCTTACAGTTAGATGTATTTTCGCCTCCTTCATGTCCACAGATTATATGAATGGGATGAATATTCTTCGCCTGTCATGTCAGAATCTACTTTTATATGTGTTTCTGTCACTCTAACTCTTCGTGGATACGGTTGTGGGCATATGTTTGTCTATCTTAATTCCTGTGGGATTGAAGAAACATCTTGATACTTACTTATAATTTTTTCATAATTTTTCGAATATCATATATTCATTGTTTGTCGAAGCGGTGAGTTCAAGAAAGAGTTTGTTACTTACTTACTTACTTCTTTAAAATTTAATGAAATGAACAGAACTATTCTAAAGAATAATGATAGGTTAATCTGAAAGATATTTATTGTTTAAAAACATTAATAAATTTTTTGAGAAAAAAACACCCTTACATAAAAATAGTCCTTAAAGTTCACCGATTCTTATGCATTTATCGCAATCTGGTATCTCTTTAGGTATCCACTGCGCAAAGAACCTAACCTCGTTTTCAAGATAGTGATAACACCCCTTCAAATTTAGGACATTTAAATTCTTCTAGATTGAGAAGTGGAATTCTAGGGTCACACTTTTGAATTAAAACTTTATCTGTAGGTACATTACCCTTTACATAGAGTGCTTCAACTCCGAAAAGCTGCAAATTTCACTGACTTCCTCCTGAACATTTCTCAGTTCCTGACCACTATTATTAAGTGGCGTAATCACTCTATCGTAGAATCCCTGTTTGTTTATATAACGTAATGTAGTACTCCACAAAGCTTTTATCATACTCAAAAATATTATAGTTCACTATCCAATGATAACAGTCAATTTCGTCGATTTCCATAGACAAAAATAAAAATGCACATTCAAATATAACGCTACAAGAATATTTTTTCAAACCGATCAATTCCGTGTCATAAAGCCCTATCATATTGGAAGCTATTAATGTAGTCGTTACGTAGAGAAGTACTTCATCAAGCTTTTAAACCTTCGCTCAAGGTTGAATGGAGTTATTGATAGGGGGATGAGTCCTAAAACCATCTGAATTCATTGTGGAGAGGAGTCATAAAACCCTTAGAATTCATTGTGGGGAGGACTCATAGAACTCTCGGTATCTATTGCATACAAATGAAGTCTGGAAATTATAATTATTTTTTTTTAATTTCTGTATTGTGTATCCAAGAGGTGAATTCAAGAAAGAGTTTGTTACTTACTTACAATTTTTTCATGATAACAGATCCAGCACCGGATGATGATACAGAATTTATTAATTTGAATGGATAGTTTTTGTCATTCTTATCCGACCTACCCGACAAATGATATCTATAAAGAATTTTAGTAAAGAATTTATTATATTTGATACTTAAGGTATGTCAGTGTTATCAAAAACATTTGTCAAAAAAAATTGATAAAGAATTTATTCACTCTTATAGTTATAATTTGTCAGTACTATCCCATGTAAATATCGATAGATGTTGATATAGAATTTACTCATTCTCATACTTATATTATCTCCACGTTAACTTATATATCCGACACATGATGTATGCAAATTCCTTTTCTAACATCTCCAATGTTTTAATAGACATTTTAAACGTTTGATATGCTGGCTTACTCTAAAAATAATGAACACATAACAATGTAATGCATATCATACTTTTAATGAAACAATGTCATGTAGAATATTAATACAAAAAATATATTATTATTATACATAATTAATATCAATGAACAAATTTTGTAAATTTTGAATCTGTTTCATAAAATGTTAAAAAAAGTTGAATAATTTCTATCCAAAAAAAATTAGTCCAATAAAAAAAAGGTGCTACTACAAACAATATTTTTCTAATAGTAAAACTTGCGACTAATATTTCTATATCATTCTCATTTTGAATTTAGAAAATATTAAATGTGATTTTTTTTGTGTTACATGTCATTCTAAGAGATGTAAAAAAAAGTTGAAAAATAAATATGTTACAAAAAATACAAAAAGTTTAAAAAAAACTTAAAAAACTGAAAAAAATGGTGGGGGGGCGGGCAAAAAATTTGGGGAGGGGGCCCCCTGAGTGTGCGGGGTTAGGAGAACTTTTGGGGTTGTGGTCTCTGGTGGGTAGGGTCGTTGTTGCTTTTTATCCGTTACGGTTTGTAAACAATCACACCTTAGAAAATAATTTTCAAGGATTTATGTTGATTTTTATGAATTTACTTATTAAAATTATCTTCTTACCATATACATCTCTCTTAGTATTTACTTTTTAGTGTACTATAACGTTAGACCCTATTTTAAATTGACAACACTGTTCAAACACCACTTGTGTATTATACAAAACACATCGGGGAGGTAAAGCTAGGTCAACTCACACTGTCATTCTATCATCGTTAACCCTTCTCATAGATTGATGTTATCTCAAGTTTATAACAACTTGCCTGAGTTAACAAGCCCTTCCGGGTTACCTTAACTGCAAATCGGTTTAGCCCTTGTTCTCCACCTTTATATGATACAATTCGCAAATGTTATCTAGCTCTGTTTTTTCCCTATTATTCAAATAAGATCGTTCATACAGTCCAATTCGCGAATCTCTTACCCTTTTTGCAAATAGAGTTGGCTTTTACGCAAAATGTTTTAACAGCATATGTCAATCAAACAATTCTGAGTGTCGCATCCGATTTTTCAAGTAGTAGCGACACATTCCTAAGAGACGACTCTCGAGTTAAGGCTATTGTCCAAAAAATAGGTGTTGCCTCAGAAACCAGCCTGGTTACATTACACAATCTCAACTATAGTTCCAATGCGAGGGGATACTCACTCTCTTTGGAAAGGTGTAGAGCTTCAAGCAAATAGCATGGTAATTTCTATATGTCTAAGCAAAATGGTACCTACTACATCTACAGACAACTTCCTCGATACGAACTTCCCTGCTCTAAGGAAAAAATCATAATTAATATATTGTGCCAACCTCGTTCTTATATACCCTCAGGGCGTAACTTAACATCCTTGCCCCGATGGTTGTGGGGGAGTGTCCTCCTCAAAAACATATTTTCTACCTGGAAATCAACTACGCTGAACAAAAAGGCTATCTCAAAATTTTGAATGGTTTTCATTTGGTTAAATGGTTAATTGTTTTCATTTTTGTTGGGTAACTAAATCAAGCAATTAAAAATCATTTATATCTTGCTTTCTTGCTAAGTTCTTGGCCGCTAAATATCCTAATTATTGTACAATTTAGTTTTGGACGATGTAAACTTTTTTTTGGCAACTTAAGCTTATCTTTTTATCCAATTACCAATCTTGAACCAGAAAACTCGAAAAGAGCAAATCCCTATTTTCCCAAAAAAATTCTTTTTAAATTGATAATCTCAAAAGAAACAGAAGTTTACATTGTCAAAAAATAAATTTTATAATAATTAGGTTTAACAACCAAAAACTTTTACGAGAAAGCAAGATAAAATTGGTTGTCAATTTCTTAATTTACTTCCACAAAAAGAATAAAAATAATTATGGCGAAAGAAAAGGGACCCATGGATCAATTGACAATAAAAAATGTATGGTTCATTTGTAACTGTTGTGGTTCACTTATAATCTACTGCCCACCTATCCTGTTATAAAACGTCGATAAGGCCTTGCCACACTGCAAATAACTGGTACTAATTACTACCAATTAGGTTTTCTCCCAATTCTTCCAGTCATTAAAACCACTGCATTTGTCGACTGAGATCACTATTTTCATATTCTTTATTTAACCAAATGAAAAAATAGGGTACCATCCGTAAAATCAGGTTTTGCGTGGATAAAACCGCTAATTTTATCTATCAAGATTAAGTTGTGAGTAGATGCCATTGTGGTGTCGTGACGCTGTTATGTCATTCCTATTGTCATATCAGTGTTTATACGCGCTTTATTTAACCGAATGGAAAATAGTGGCATAATCTGTAAAATCACGGTATAAGTACGTAAAACTGCTGCGTTTACCGTTCGAGAATTTGGGAGATGATATGTCAGTATTTTTGTGGTTTTTATTTAACCAAATACAGGTTTTGACGGCATACGTAAAAATCGTGGCGCTTCTCACAACGGTTTCATCGACTCAACATCTCTTCAAAATCATCGTTGCCCTGCAGTTGAAGAGGATATTTCCTCACAACCCTCGGGGCACGGGTTTTAAGTTATGCCCTGAGGGCATAAACAAACGATGTTGGCACAGTGTATTATTTATTTTTTTTTCCTTTAGAGTGGCAACTTCGTATCGAATAAGTTGTCGTAGAAACTTTGAAAAGGGCTCATTCAGTTGGAAATTGGAGTGGCTTGTGCCCTTTTTAATAGTCAAAAGTGATTGGAAGGCAACTAACACCCCTTCCAAGCCCAGCATTTTCTGAAAAACATCCAATCAAAATTATGCTGATTTCAAAATTTTGTAATCCAATCAAAAAAGTGCTAATTTAAATGTGAGAATTAGCCAACGTGGAACAGCTTTAATTCTTCATCAAGTTTTCTTTTTTTAATAAAAAATCAATATTCTTCCAAAAGTCTTGTTGTAGTCTATACACTTAGAGGATTTTTCTACAATAGGTTCTTATATTCTAAATCAGAGCTGA
Organism: Artemia sp. Qi Xiang Cuo; assembly: GCF_049724085.1. Classification (NCBI taxonomy): domain Eukaryota; kingdom Metazoa; phylum Arthropoda; class Branchiopoda; order Anostraca; family Artemiidae; genus Artemia; species Artemia sp. Qi Xiang Cuo. The sequence goes on from NC_142803.1 coordinate 75,759,506, forward strand.
CTTAAATGAAAACAACCTATTGCACAATTTACATTTAAATGTTGTTACCTATATGTACTATATAGGCTACTCTTACCTATACCTATATGTAGTATGTACTGTTTGAGCATGTTCAAATAGTCCAGCCACGGCAAGCATTTCTTGCATAAATCATATTTTAAACAGTTTCTCACTGTGAAATCTTTGGAGCCCATTCAAAAACCCCAATGTAAACGGTAAAACTGGTAACAATAAAGAAAAGTTGTATTACTAAAGAAACCAGGTATGCAAAAAAAGCATTGAGAAAAACTAAATTGATGGACTAATTGGTTGTGACGAAAATAACCACGAACCATTGATGATACATCAATCTAAACTCCTGCTGTTAAAATCAGGACAGTTTTCCAACGCATATCGAATATGAGAGGTTCCTCACTTGTACGCAGTCTTTGATATGTATTAAAACCGCAAACTTGCGAAAAAAAACACACATAACATGGAACTGCCTATTCACTCATATGCCCTCTTTGGTGCTTGTTCAAATTTTCTTCTCAAGATAATATTTGGTCATTTACATGAAATTTATAGTTTCTGACCCGTATGCACACTTTTATGGGTGTTCAAATTTGATACTAAAGAAAAAATTTTATCACAGACGTTAAACCTAAACGTTTTTTCACCCAGATGCAATATTATATGTGTGTTCAAATTTGCTGCTTGAGAAAAGGTTTTATCACAGACGTCACACTTAAACGGTTTATCACCCGTATGCACTCTTTTATGGGTGTTCAAATTTGATGCTTCAGAAAAGGTTTTATCACAGACGCCACACTTAAACGGTTTTTCACCCGTATGCACTCTTTTATGGGTGTTCAAACTTGATGCATCAGAAATAGTTTTATCACAAACGTTACACTTGAACAGATTTTGACCCATGTGCACTCTGTTGTGTACTTTCAGAGTGTGCATTTGAGAAAAAGTTTTATCACAGACGTCACACTTAAACAGTTTTTCACCCGTATGTACTCTTTTTTGGGTTTTCAAATATGATGCTGTAGAAAATGTTTGGTCACAAACCTCATAATTTAACAGCTCCTCACCCGTATGCACTCTCTTCTGAGTGTTCAAATTGGTAGCTTGAGAAAAGGTTTTATCGCTTAAACAGTTTCTCACCCGTATGCACTCTTTCATGGGTGTTCAAATTTGATGTTTGAGAAAAAGTTTTATCACAGACGTCAAACTTAAACAGTTTATGACCAGTATGAACTCTTTTTTGTGTGTTCATATTTTAGTCTTGGTAAAAGTTATCATCACAGCCGGCCCACTTATACGATTTCTCACCAATAAGCGTTATATGCTGGCTGTTCAACTATTAGGTAACATAAAAAGTTTTATCACAGACTTCACACTTAAACTGTTTCTTACCCGTATGCAATCTTCTATGGGTGTTCAAATTTTGTGCTGTAGAAAAGGTTTTATCGCAAACATCACACTTATACGGTTTTTCACCCGTATACACTCTTTGGTGCAGGTTCAAATGTGATGATTTTGAAAAGGTTTTATCAAAAACCTCACATTTCTATGTAATCTTCTTTTAACTATTTCTTACATGTATTCTTCATTTTCCAATCAGTTTGATTCGAAGTTGACCCTTTAATCATGATTTATGATTCCCCTAGTCCTTTTGTTAAGGCTCTTAACCAAATGAACTGAAGAATGGATGGATTCTTTGAAACAACTAGTGAAGTATTTCCTTTTAGGTGAAGTCCAGACACGTTTGGTGAAAAGTGAACTAAAAGTTTAAAAGTCTACAAAGTTAACCAAATCACACATAAAATCAAAACTCTTAAAACTGAAAAAATACACATCTTTAAAAATGTTTTGAAAGTCTACAGAGTTAAAACCAGAAAAAAAAACAGTAGAATATCCTTCAATGGGACAGCTAATTCTATTTCCGATCCCTCTTCTCTCTCTAATGGTGATACTTATGTTAGCCTTTAAAATTAGTTATTCTTATGCAACGAAAGAGCGAAAATGAAACCTTAAAAGATCAAAAAGTATACCTTGGTGTAAATCAAACGACATTTGATGGAGAGGAAATATTACCGCAAATATCAGGAATTATTGTGACAAAAAGAGAGAGAAAGAGAACTAAAAGAATGTACATCATATTTCAAAGTTTTAAATTTTTAGGTAGCCACCAAGCTTTGGATAAAAAAAACGTAAGGCACGGTTTCCTCAGATCTTACAAATAACTATTCAAATAGGGATAAATCATTTCAATAGACAATAAAAAAAGATAAAACAAACTACGGATACTTCGGTCGCACATAGTGACACCGTCATCAGCATTTGAGTACATTTAAATCGTTTAAAAAAAATAGTTCGTAACAAAGTCAGGCTGGAGTACCTTACGAGCAGCTTTATTTGCTGGGCTATACTTTTAAACGCGATAAGACGTATATATCATGAAGCAGCGAAAAAGGGGGTTTAAAATGAGCTCTTCGTCAAGTAGAGACATGCACATATTTTAGGTTCAAAATTTCTATTGAACTGTGAACGATAAATATGTTGTTTTAGTTAACTGTTTATGGGCTATAAGTGAATTGTTCAATAGAACAATATTTAGGCTGTGACTGAAAACGGTCACAGGCAAATGATAACTGTTGATTGGAAACAGACCTAGTAAGAGCTCATCATCGTGTTTTTACATGCAGAAAACACATTTGTCTCGTATAAATTTACTGGCGAGGATTGTTCTTTTCGATTTTTTTTTGACACCATTTTTCCTTTTTATTAAAAGCTCTATGAGTAAAAAGTTACATTTGTCTTTTTTTTTCATAAAATGAGACTTAGTATGGTATTAAAGCTAAATATTTAAAACAACAGACAAAAAAACTAAACTTCTTCAAGCGAAATATTTTGAATAACTCTTTACTAAACAGACAAAACACTTTTGACATCATCTGCAGAAAATGAATTCATGATTTTTGTTTGAATCTAGTGTTTTCAGTAAATTAATATCATGCATTATAAATTTCTGGTAGGCAGTTCAGATAATAGCAGTCGATTTTCTGCTACTTTGAAATTCACCTTGGAATCAAAACATTATAACGATTTATTTCTTTATCTCTTAATTTAAAGAGAAATATACACTATAAATATGGATTATAAAATTTATATACAGATATAGTTTTAAGGCTTATTATCAAGCTTTTTGAAAATAATCAAAGCTGCCAAACTATTTTGTGAAAGTTTAAAACTGCTCATTAAAGACTGGGATAGCGGTTTAAACAACACCTGAAGATTGGAAAAGGATAAAAACGGTGTTCGATCTTAAGAAAAAGCATCTTTCTCATTCTTTTACCCAATAAAATAACATCAAATAAATTTCAATCAACAAAAATAAAAAGTATCAGATATACCTTCAGTTTTAGAACATTTGGGTTGAAGTTCCTGGGTGTTGTCTTCAAATTTACATGGTCCTGAAATACTAGGCAAATTGAGCAGAAAAGTTTTGGGGAGAAAAGAAGATTTGGAAAATGAAAGGGCTTCTTAAAGTCGCATGGTAAAGCGTCGTCAAATTCTAAAAGAAAATTTAAATTAAACAAACATATAAAAATTTTAATCGTAAAGCTTAATAAAAAAAATACAACTGCTTTTTCTTTTTAGTAACGTGTAAAATTGTAAATATACAGACATTATATACATACATAAAATTAAATGTATAGGCTATACACCAGCCTGAAGTAATAGCCCATCACCCATCACCCAATGTTCGGTGCTGCCAAATTTTGAAGAAAACATCCCTCGTCAATCGCCCAATCTTTCAGATTGATTACAGTGTTACCAAATTGTGTCTCCTTTAACTTAAAGGACTATAAAAAATACTTTAACACAATTGACTCACAGCAGCGAAAAATGGGATTGGAAATGAGCTACTAGTCAAGCAGATAAGGTTTAGTCCCAAAAAGTAGTGTCTGACTCCCCCTAATCTCCTCTACTGTGAGTCAATTATGATTGTGCTCTGATTTGTGACGAGTGACAGCTCATTTGAAACGTCTCATCTGTCTGATGATAGCACTCTCTGTTTTGAGAAGAATAGGAACATTTTTCTCATTCTTTGACCTTATGGCTAGAATTTTAAGACTAGAGCGATAAGAAAATTCGCCCTGGTTAAATGAAAAAGTCACAAAGAGTTGTAGCAATGACGGAATGTTGAATGTTATGGTAATGTTATTGTAAATTGTTTTTCACTTCATAAAAACACTGTATAGGACATAATAAGCCAAAGAAAGGCAAAGCAACGCCATCGCCCGCTTTTTTGTAAGACAAGGATTTTGAATTTCATAAAAAAAACTTTATTTGGGAACTAAATTGAAATCAAGACTTTTTAACGCAGTAAGACGTATAAATTATGAATCAGAGAAAAATGGGCTTAAAAATGATTTCCTAATTAAGCAAATAAAATTTAATCGACAAAAGAATAGTCTAACCCCATAGAGGTTTTGCTGCTTTAAGTCAATTGCGATTGTATTCCGAATTGTGGCGAGTGACAGCTCATTTGAAACATTTCATCCGTCTGATGATAGCACTCCACGTTTTGAGAAGAATATGACATTCTTTATCTAATTCCTTAACCTTGTGGCTGGAAATTTAAGACTAGTGCGATAAGAAAATTGCCCTGGTTAAATGGAAAAGTCACAAAGAGCTGAAGCAAAGACGGAATGTTGAATAATATGATAGTATTACTGCAGATTGCTTTCCACATTATAAAAACACTGTATATGACAAAATAATACAAAGCAAAGCAAAGCAACGCCACCGCCCGCTTTTTTGTAAGAGAAGGATTTTGAATTTCTTAAAAAAACACTTTATTTGGGAACTAAATTGAATTCAAGATTTTTAGACGCAGTAAAATGTAAACACTATGAATCAGCGAAAAAAGGGATTTGAAATGAGCTACTAGTTAAGCAGATTTGGTTAAGTCCGAAAAAGTACTGTCTGACCCCTTAGAATCTTCGCTGCTGTGAGTCAATTACGATTGTGCTCTGATTTGTTGCGAGTGAGAGCTGATTAGAAACGTCTCATCCGCCTGATGATAGCAATCTACGCTTTGAGAATCATAGGAACCTTTTTTCTCATTCTTTGACCTTATGGCTGGAATTTTAAGACTAGGCCGATAAGAAAATCACCCTGATTAAATGATAAAGTCACAAAGAGCTGTAGCAATGAAGGAAATATTGAATGTTATGGTAATTTGTTTTTCACTTCATAAAAACACTGTATAGGACATAATAAGCCAAAGCAAGGCAAAGCAACGCCATCGCCCGCTTTTTTGTAAGACAAGGGTTTTGAATATCATAAAAAAAAACTTTATTCGGGAACTAAATTTAATTCAAGACTTTTAGAATCGGTAAGACGTATATATGATGAATCAGCAAAAAATTGGCTTTAAAATGAGCTACTAGTCAAGCAGATAAGGTTTAGTTCCAAAAAGTAGTGTCCGACCCCTTAGAATCTCCTCTGCTGTGAGTCAATTGTGATTGTGCTCCGATTTGTGGCAAGTGACAGCTCATTTGAAACGTCTCATCCATCCGATGATAGCACTCCACGTTTTGAAAAGAATAGGAACATTTTTCTCATTCTTTGACCTTATGGCTGGAATTTTTAGAATAGGGCGATAAGAAAATCGCCCTGGTTAAATGAAAAAGTCACAAAGAGTTGTAGCAATGACGGAAATGTTGAATGTTATGGTAATGTTATTGTAAATTGTTTTTCACTTCATAAAAACACTGTATAGGACATAATAAGACAAAGCAAGGCAAAGCAATGCCATCGCCCGCTTTTTCGTAAAACAAAGATTTTGAATTTCATAAAAAAAACTTTATTTGGAAATAAAATTGAAATCAAGACTTTTAAACGCGGTAAGATGCACAAATTATGAATAAGAGAAAAATGGGCTTCAAAATGAGCTACTAGTCAAGCAGATAAAGTTTAATCCCAAATAGTATAGTCTGACTCCTTAGAATCTTCTCTGCTGTGAGTCAATTGTGTTAAAGTATTTGTTATAGTCCTTTAAGCTAAAGGAGACAAAATTTGGTAAAACTGTAATCAACTTGAAAGATTGGGCGATCGGCGAGGGATGTTTTCTTCAAAATTTGGCAACACGGAACATAGGGCGATGGGCGATAGGCTATTACTTATTAAAACACTTAAATGATGGGTGTTCAAACTTGATGCTTGAGAAAAGGTTTTGTCACAAACATTACACTTAAATAACTTCTCCCCCGTGTACACTATTTGATGGGTATTCAAACTTGATGCTTTAGAAAAGGTTTTGTCACAAACATTACACTTAAATGACTTCTCCCCCGTGTGCACTCTTTGATGGGTATTCAAATTTGATGCTTGAGAAAAGGTTTGGACACAAACATCACACTTAAATGACTTCTCACCCGTATGCACTCTTTTATGGGTATTCAAATTTGATGCTGTAGAAAAGGTTTGGTCACAAACATTACACTTAAATGACTTCTCCCCCATGTGCACTCTTTGATGAGTGTTCAAAATTGATGCTTGAGAAAAGATTTGGTCACAAACATCACACTTAAACGGTTTCTCACCCGTGTGCGCTCTTTAATGGGTGTTCAAATTTGATGCCCTAGAAAAGGTTTGATCACAAACATCACATTTAAACGGCTTCTCACCCGTATGCACTCTCTTATGGGTGTTTAAATTTGATGCAGTAAAAAAGATTTGATTGCAAACATCACACTTAAACGGTTTTTCACCCGTATGCACTCTTTTATGGGTGTTCAAACGTGATGCTAAAGAAAAGGTTTTATCACAGACTTCACACTTAAACGGTTTTTCACCCTTATGCACTCTTTTGTGGGTTTTCAACTTTGAGGCTTGAGAAAAGGTTTTATCACAGACGTCACACTTAAATGGTTTATCACCAGTATGCACTATTTTATGGGTGTTCAAACTTACTGCGTGGGAAAAGGTTTTATCACAAACAGCACACTTATACGGTTTTTCACCCGTATGCACTATTTTATGGGTGTTCAAATTTGATGCTCTAGAAAAGGTTTGGTCACAAACATCACACTTAAACGGTTTGTCACCCGTATGCACTCTTTTATGGGTGTTCAAAGTTGATGCCGTAGAAAAGGTTTGATCGCAAACATCACA
>NC_142803.1:75767181-75823325 GCF_049724085.1 Artemia sp. Qi Xiang Cuo
GTGCCCTCCTCAACGCCTCGTTCTTTACGCTAAAGTTTTTATTGTTTAAAAAAAGAGTTGTGAGAAAGTCAAACTTTAGCGTAAAGAGCGAGGCGTTGAGGAGGGCACAGCCCCTTTCATATACGGAATAATTTCTGTTCGTTTTAAGATTTAATGTCGCTCCTTACTTTCAGTTTAAAGAACTTTTTTTTTTATTTAAAGGCTGCGAAAGCGGGGGTTTGGGAGGCGGCAGCCCCCCAACTGTGCCTCCTAATCCCTGTACGTTTTAAGGTTCGACCTTGTAACTCAGCCTCTTTAACTCTTTAGAAAACGTAGTTTTTTTTCAAATAATTTCTGCCCGTTTTTGTACAGTTTATTACTCAAGGGTCGACCTTGTAACTCAGCCTCTTTAACTCTTTAGAAAACGTAATTTTTTTCAAATAATTTAAAAAAGAAACTGAGTTTCTTTTTAAAGTTTAAATTCAGTGTATAAAAAATTTGCTCTGACAGTGAATCGAACCCGGGTTTTCCGCCTGACAGTCTGGAGTATCAACCGCTAGACTAAACAGACACAATTGTAATTGTTTTTTAGTAAATTGAAGCTAATTTTGACGCAAGCCAATTCCCAAAAAACTTGAGAATTGGTTTTTGGAAAACAGGGAAGGTGTAATCAGATTGATCTGAGATTTTAAGGATGAGCTCACGGGTTCCAGGAAAGCTTAAAGTCTAAATTTCAGCCCGATCAGACAACGGTACCGGGGGGGTGTGGTGGGGAAAAATTAACATGGGCTAATATAGGAAAACGAGGTTTTTCGTAAATGTAAATTCGGGGGATAATTTTCGGTCTGAAAATATCAAAAGGCCCTAACAGGTCGAATTCTGCTTCGAATGAGTCCTCATTCACCCGGATCCGTTGCCAACTGTGGCCTGTAGGCGTGGCTAATAAAAAAAAAATATGAATTTTAAGTGGCTATATTTGTTTTTTTGAAAACAGAAGGAGTGATCGGAAGGAGTGATCGGATTGAGGTGAAATTTCGAGGATAAGCTCCCGGGCCCTAGAAAAGCTTAACCTCTAAATTTCAGGCGAATCGGACAACGTTAAAGGGGGGCTGTGGTGGGAGGGTCAAAACTTCCGGCCCAGTTTACCCCATGAAGATAAAGTCGGAGGAGGATGAAATTTTGCAAGTTTCTTAGTTTGAGCTTGGGCTACAAAATGCGATTACCGCCGTCTCTCTGCGACCTCTAGGACCTGAAATCGCTTAACATTGGGGTGGGCCGCCTTTTTATAGAGGCACAAGTGTGCCTCCTTGATATATATATATATATATATATATATATATATATATATATATATATATATATATATATATATATATATATATATATATATATATATATATATATATATATATATATATATATATATATATATATATATATATGTATATATATGTATATATATATATATATATAGTACTGGGAGGTCAGCATGCATATGCTGCCATTCCCCAGCACAGCTACATTTCAGGAGTGTATGTATTGATTCTCATTGTCACTTGTCTTCTAACCACACTCTTTTCTTGATTGGAAAGATACAATCTATTTCTCAAATTGTGACCTATTTAGACTGTTTGTGGCCAGAAATGTCAATATACTAGTTTTAAGAAGAATAAAACTATGTAGCCAATTTTGAGGACAAGTCTTGGTACAGCTACTCACCTGACATGTATATAATAATTATATTTATTGCTTGTCTTCTAACTGCAGACAATGTTAGCCTTTTCTTAAAGTTATGATGTCACCATGGGTTTAATATAACCGCAAGGGAAAAATACTAATTCATCCTTAAAGTTTTAACCTTTTTTTGATCTTTTTTTGTCTAGAAAAAAAACTATATAGTCAATGTTAAGGGCAGGCCCTGGTGGTTGGCTTGTTAATACTGATTTTTTTGTAAGTAGTAAACTCCAAATGGTTGCCGGTTGTTTGCTACTCTTTCCTCAGGAAAATGGAGGGTTCCACAGGTTAAACGTTGAAGGGTTCTAAGGACTTGTGATTAACAGTTGTGTAGTGTAGAGCATCTTTGTAGGTTTCAACTGAGTTTTGTGCCACATTTTGTTAGCTTTGTAGATTTTGGTCGGGTTCTAATGTAATATTTTCTTCTTCTTCAGTTTTGTTTTTGAACTGTTCTGATTTTTGCTGTTCCTTGTCTTCTAACGGCAATTTTTTTATTCTTCATTTCAGTTTTATGCCTTTTGATACTTGCTTTCTCTCAATTAGGCATATCTTTTAACCTCATATTGCTTTGTTCTTCACTTTCATTTTAATTGGCTTTGCTTCTCAATGTTGGATGTCTTATACATGCATGTCTCTTTGTTCTTTGCTTTTGTTTTTGACTTGTAATTGTTGCCAATGCAAGTATTCTAACTGCATATTTCTCTTTTCTACAGTTTTGGTTTATCAATCACCGTAGGAATTTTTTTCATACACTTTACCTTAACTGCTCAGATTGGTTGTATCACATTCGATGGTCTAGGTTGTTGCTTTGTCCTCTAGGCATTATGAAAACTGAATAAAACACCTTTTGTTAATTGACTCATTACCCTTGGTGTTTTATACTTAGCTATGTTCCGTTTGTAATGTTGCATGCGTCATATATTTAAAAACAATTTGATCACACCTGAAGGGGGGGGGGGGGTGATGTAGTTTATTTTCTTAAATAAACATATGAAGAAATGTGTAAATATGACCTTATGAGCATATGTAAAAATATGCATGAGAATATGTAGAAATATGCTCATAAATATGACCTCAATCATACGATTTTTTTTCAAAATTGAAGCTCCTAATGAATTTTCTTAAACTCTTTATTTGCTGTGGAAAAAGTAGGGTAGCAAAGTAGCAATGCTACTTGCTGCAGTTTTCAAATTTTTTGGCAGATTTTGTCTGAAAATGCAATTTTTACATATAAAAGTAATTTTTGGTCAAAGAAAAGCTGTCAAAACACAAGTTGTGCTCTGCCATGCAAAAAGTGGAATAGCATAGTATCAGTACTACTTGGCAGTAAAAAGAGGTTAAAAAAAATCCTTTGAAAATATAAGTGAGTTAGATTGAAAAGTTATTCCAAAATGGGAAAGGGAAAGCATGTTACCTATGCCGAGAGGTGGAGGGGATTTTGTGATAAATTTGGATATATTTTCATTATCGAGCTATAAATTAGATGAACATACCACTCGAGACCTTTTTTTTATGCTTTTTTAAAATATAACCATCATTTTACTCAGATATTAAATGGAAACTTTAAGGTGATACTGTTTTCTCTTATTTTTTTGCAATTTAGTTTGAGTCTTAATTTCTTTTACTCTAGGCTAGGTTTTTGGAATAATATATTAATCTTAAATACATACTAATTGAATGCATCATAGATTAAACGGTACTTATGTATTATACTACCAACACTCAAGTTTATGCTTTGTAAAACTTGAGAACAAAACGACTTTATCTGTCTGTATTCAGAAACAATTAGCTTACGCTCAGTGGAAAACAAGTGGCGGGTGACAGAATACATTGGAAATCTACAATTTGGGCTATGTATTTGCAAATTGATTAGATAGATAGATAATTTAATACGAAATATCACAAAACGGATAAATAGTCGCATTTACAAAAAAGTTATGAAAACTATTTGTTGTAATTTTCAGTGAAGTATTGTCGGAATGAATTTTTGTAGCGTTTCGTGGCACTTGGATTGCTTGGTTGTAGTTGGTTTGTGTGGCGGGTCTTTGGTCGGTTATCTTGTCTGATTGTCTTTGATTAGGGGTGGGGGTTAGGTTAGTTTGGGCCAGGTTACCAATACTCAAAAAATTACAAACTCAAAAATTTTAGTGCACAGAATGACATTTTTTTTTCGAAACGTGGTTCTAAACATTTGATGGCAATGGGGTTTGATTTATCTTTGGTAGGTTGCTAAAAAGAAAAAAAATGTTAGAAGAATACCATTGAAGAGATTGGACGGCTAACTTCTGGTGAATTTTTGTTTCAATCGACGCCATTTTAAGGGGTTTTAGGCTCTGTCAATATCTATGTACTCTGTCTTAGGTTACAGCTGTCACTGCAACCATGGTATATAGAAAATCTATTAAATAGGGATATGTTTTGTTGTTTTTTAAATCAGTATTTTGTCTTCAAGTTTAATTAAAGAGTTGTGGTAAAAATGTGAAATTGGTATCACAATAACATTGGCATAGATGCTGAAACAATATTTTAATTAAGAAAAAAGAGTAGTTGAAGGCAAATTTAGACCTTGTCTCAGGAAGATCGTCCACCTTAGTTAATCTAAACAATTGATTGATTTCTCAGAATTTTTTAGACAAATATTGTTTCATTTTGTAGATATTAAAAAACTAAAGATTTATCTTTCTGGAATTTTTTTTAATTTTCTTGAATTTCACTAGACTGAAATTTTAAGTTTCTTTAGAAGGTAATTATTTAATTTTCAATAATTTTTTTAATTGATAAATACAATGATGTTACATAATATCGTTTTCTATCTAGTTATAGATTTATTGTCACATTCTTAAAGCCCTAAAAGGAAGACCAACTAGATTTATCCTCTTGGAAAAACAATAATGGCATATACATAATAGGCCTACACTTTGTAGTATTTTAAGCAATAAAACCATGAATAAAGCTTTCATTACAGGAGTTATAACAAATTTTCTAACCTAATAGTTTTTGGCTTGGAAAATTTACTAAAAGAATGCAGCAAACAGAATAATCTAAAAGTTTTATTTTCCTTTTTTACCGTGAAAGTTTATTTTAAATTAAAATCAACAACTGGGCTTTAAAAATACTTACATCAAAAAGGTAAGTTTTTGAATTTTTGCACCGTTTTGACTGCTGAAGGAGTTGAGTCTGCGCTTTCAACTTTATTAAGATGAGATATGCTTTGCAGTGGTTTAAAGTCATTATTAGTCATCAATCATTATATCTTCTGTATTTTATGACTCTCCTGACTAAAATCTGTGTTGTATCCATGTGTTGATGATAGTATAATACTTCTCATAATTGGCATTAACTCCGTTGTCCAAGATATTTCATGGACTTGCCACAAATTCTGAAAATTGCTGATCTCATCACAGTTTCTGAGAATTCTTTCATTAAAAACGGTAATTCTATACATTTAAATTTTCTGTTACAGCATGAAAGAAGAGCTACTTTAGTCTAGAAAATAATCGTCCATTTCTTTCTCCTTTCTCATTAAGTGGTCCTAAGGAAAAAAATGTAACTGCATATGTTTTTGGATCTAACGATTAAGACCTGAGGGGTGATAAACGTGGCATCTTTGTGCCACCAAATTTATCTTTTATTCAGATTATTAGCTTTTATTTTTAATTTTGGTGAGTCAAGTAATCATCCCGTAGAGATATTTTTCTGTCAATCTTTTCCCCTGTGCAGTTATGATGAAGGATATATTACCACCAAATGAGGGGTAGTCTTGGGGCTTCAGATAGGAATATCAAGTTATAAAACGTGTAAGAGAGGAATAAATCTTGTAGAATTCAGCTGTTAAATTTTGGGTGAATATATTTTGTATTTTATTGTTTTGGAACTAATGCAGAACCCCGGCGATTGATAGGTTGTGATTCTTAAGCTTTAAAATCTTTATTTTTTTATTTTATATTTTTATTTATTTTTTTTTTATTGAGTACGTTATCCTAAAATTACACTTATCTAGCTGTTGGTTCTATGTTATGTATTTTTTTTTAAGAATTTAAGTTTTATGTTTGTTCTATGTTTATGAATTTTGTTGTATGTTTCAGGTTTTTTTTGTTTTATAAAGAGCAGATTTAAAAATAATTTGAGAAAAAACCTGAATAGCCATTAAATTTAATTTTATGTATGTATATAATGTCTGTATATTTACATTTTTACACGTAACTAGAAAGAAAAAGCAGTAGCATTTGTTTAGTAAGCTTTGTTGAATTTAAAATTTGTTTTAGAATTTGAAGACGCTTTATCATGTGACCTTGAGAAGCCCTTTCATCTTTCAAACCATATTTCGTCACCAAAACGTAAAGATGTTCCCTTGCTAAATTTACCTGGCATTTCAGGACCATGTAAATTGGAATGTGATAACAAGGAATTGCAACCCAAATGTTCTAAAAATGAAGGTATATCTGATTTTTTTGTTGTTGATTTACACGTATTAGATAATATTTTATTTGACAAAAACAGGAGAAAAAACCTTAATCCTAAGATGCAATATTTGTTTTATCTTTTTCCAATTTTCAGGTGTTTGTCAAGTCACTTTTGTAGTCTATTATAAATAGAATTGTTAATAAAGTATTTTGCGGTAGGTTGAATTAAGACGTAGATTATTTTATAAACAGAAGGCCCAAGACGGATAGTCCAAGTAATTGAGACCATTTGACAGGCTGTAAAATCTTTATTTTTGATTATATATTTTTGTTCAATATTTTTTTTTATTGAGTACAATATCCTAAATTTACACTTATCCAGCTATTAGTTCTATGTTATGTATTTTTTTTAACGTTGTATGTTTCAGGATTTATTTTGCTTCATAAAAAGTAGTTTAAAAACGATTTGAGAAAAAACCTGTATAGCCGAACCAGCCTGGAGTAATAGCCTATCGCCCTGACCATCGCCCTATGTTCCGTGTTGCCAAATCTTGAAGAAAACACCCCTCGCCGATCGTCCAATCTTTCACATCGATTGCAGTGTTACCAAATTTTGTCTCCTTTAACTTACTCGACTATAAAAATTACTTTAACACAATTGACTCACAGCAGAGAGGATTCTAATGCGTCAAACACTATTTTTTGAGACTAAATCTTATCTGCTTGACTAGTAGCTCATTTTAAAGCCCATTTTTCGCTGATTCATAATATTTACGTCTTACCGCGTTTAAAATTCTTGAATTCAATTTAGTTCCCAAATAGTTTTTTCTAAGAAATTCAAAATCCTTGTCTTACAAAAAAGCAGGTGATTGCCTTGTTTTGCCTTGCTTTGGCGTATTATGTCATATAAAGTGTTTTTATGAAGTGAAAAACAATTTACGATAACTTTCAATATTTCCTTCATTGTTACAACTCTTTGACTTTTTCATTTCACCAGGGCGATTTTCTTATCGGTTGGCGTTGCTTTGCCTTGCTTTGGCTTATTATGTCCTATAAAGTGTTTTTATGAAGTGAAAAACACTTTACCATAACATTACCGTAATATTCAATATTTCCTTCATTCCTACAGCTCTTTGTGACTTTATCATTTCATCAGGGCGATTTTCTTATCGCCCTAGTCTTAAAATTCCAGCCATAAGGTCAAAGAATGAGAAAAAGTGTTCCTATTCTTCTCAAAACGGGAAGTGCTATCAGCGGATGGATGAGACGTTTCAAATGAGCTGTCACTTGGCACAAATCGGAGCACAATCACATTTGACTCACAGCAGAGGAGATTCTAAGGAGTCAGACACTACTTTTTGGGAATAAACCTTATCTGCTTGATTAGTAGCTCATTTTAAAGCCCATGTTTCGCTTATTCATCCTATAGATTTCTTTATAAGTCTAAAAGTCTGGAATTAAATTTAGGTCCCGCATAAAGTTTTTTTTTATGATATTTCAAACCATGGTCATACAAGATAGTAGGTAGTGGCGCTTCTTTTCTATGCTTTCGATTATTATGACATATACCGTTTTTTATGAAGTGAAAAACAATTTACCATAACATTACCATAATATTCAATATTTCCTTCATTGCTAAACCTCTTTGTGACTTTTTCATTTAACCAGGGCGATTTTATTATAGCCCGAGTCTTAAAATTACAGCCATTAGGTCAAAGAATGAGAAAAAAGGTTCCTATTATTCTCAAAGCGTACATTGCTATCATCAGGCGGATGAGACGTTTCGAATGAGCTGTCACTCGCCAAAAATCGGAGCACAATCACAATTGACTCACAGCAGAGGAGATGCTAAGTGGTCAGACAATACTTTTTGGGACTAAACCTTATCTACTTGATTAGTAGCTCATTTTAAAGCCCATTTTTCGCTGATTCATAATATATACGTCTTACCGCGTCTAAAAATCTTGAATTCAATTTAGTTCCGAAATAAAGTTTTTTAAAGAAATTCAAAATCCTTGTCTTACAAAAAAGCGGGTGATGGCGTTGCTTTCCCTTTCTGTGGCTTATTATGTCCTATACAGTGTTTTTATGAAGTGAAAAACAATTTACAATAACATTACCATAACATTCAACATTTCCGTCATTGCTACAACTCTTTGTGGCTTTTTCATTTAACCAGGGCAATTTTCTTATCGCCCTAGTCTTAAAATTCCAGCCATAAGGTTAAAGAATTAGATAAAGGTTCCTATTCTTCTCAAAACTTGGATTGCTATTATCAGGAAGATGAAATGTTTCAAATGATCTGTCACTTCCCGGTCATTGGGATAGACTCACAATTAACTTAAATCACCAATACCTATATGTAGTCAGACTATTCTATTCTCGACTAAATTTTATTTGCTTAATTAGGTGCTCTTTTTGAAACCCATTTTTTGCTGATTGATGATATATGCGTCTTACCGTGTTTAAAAGTCTTGATTTCAATTTAGTTCCCAATATAAAGTTTTTTTTTTATGAAATTCAAAATCCTTGTTTTACAAAAAAGTGGGCGATGGCATTGCTTTGCCTTGCTTTGACTTCTTATGTCCTCTACAGTGTTTTTATGAAGTGAAACGCACTAGGCCTTAGATTTACCATAATAATCAATATTTCCTTCATTGCTGCAACTCTTTGTGACTTTTTCATTTAACCAGGGCGATTTTCTTATCGCTCTTGTCTCAAAATTCTACAATATGGTGGAAGAATGTGAAAAATCCTCCCACTCCTCTCAAAACTGAATGTAGCATCTACAGAGAAATGTGATGTTTCAAATGAGCATTAACTTTTCATAGATCAGAGCGAAATCACAAAAAACTCAATAGAGTATAGTAGGGTAAACTAGATACTTCAATTTGGGGCTAAAGCATATCCGCTTGACTAGTAGCTCATTTTAAATCTCATTTTTCTCTGATTCATAATATATACGTCTTACCGCGTTTAAAAGTCTTGAATTCAATTTAGTTCCCAAATAAAGTTTTTTTAAGAAATTCAAAATCCTTTTATTACAACGACGCATATATAATGAATCAGTGAAAAATGGGCTTTAAAATGAGCTACTAGTCAAGCAGATAAGGTTTAGTCCCAAAAAGTAGGGTCTGACCCCTTAGGATCTCCTCTGCTGTGAGTCTATTGTGATTGTGCTCCCATTTGTGGCGAGTGACATCACATTTGAAACGTCTCATCCGTCTGATGATAGCACTCCACGCTTTGAGAAGAATAGGAACCTTTTTCTCATTCTTTGACCTTATGGCTGGAATTTTAAGACTAGGGCAATAAGAAAATCGCCCTGGTTAAAGGAAAAAATCACAAAGAGTTGTAGCAATGAAGGAAATATTGAATGTTATGCTAATTTTATGGTCAATTGTTTTTCCACTTCATAAAAACACTGAATAGGACATAATAAGCCAAAGCAAGGCAAAGCAAGGCCGTCGCCCGCTTTTTTATAAGACAAAGATTTTGAATTTTTTTAGAAAAAAACTTTATTTGGGAACTAAATTGAATTCATGAATTTTAAACGCGATAAGACGTATATATTATGAATCAGCGAAAAATGAGCTTTAAAATGAGCTACTAGTCAAGCAGATAAGGTTTAGTCCCAAAAAGTATAGTCTGACCCCTTAGAATCTTCGCTGCTGTGAGTCAATTGTGTTAAAGTATTTTTTATAGTCCTTTAAGTTAAAGGAGACACATTCTGGCAACACTGTAATCAATTCGAATGATTGGGTGGTCGATGAGGAATATTTTGTCCAAAATTTGGCAGCACTGAACATTGGCCGATGGCAAGGGTGATCGGCGATGGGCTATTACTTCAGGCTGGTATATAGTATACACAATGTTTGTATTTAAAATTTTTATATTTACAGTTTTAAACTTTACTAAAAATACAAAACAGTCGCATTTGTTTAGTAAGCTTTACGATTAAAATTTTTATATGTCTGTTTAATTTAATTTTTCTTTTAGAATTTGAAGATACTTTACCATGTGACCTTGAGAAGCCCTTTCATTTTTCAAACCATCTTTTCTCACCAAAACGTGAAGATGTTCCCTTGCTCAATTTGCCTAGTATTTCAGGACCATGTAAATTTGAAGACAACACCCAGGAATTGCAACTCAAATGTTCTAACAATGAAGGTATATCTGAAACTTTGTATTTTTGTTGATTGATATGTATTGGATATTATTTTATTGGACAAAAACAGGAGAAAGAGACTTAATCTTAAGATGGAACTTTTGTTTTATCCTTTTCCAATGTGCAGGTGTTGGCCAAACCGCTTTTGCAGTCTTTAATGAACATTTTTAAACTTTCACAAAATAGTTTTGCAGGTTTTATTATTTTCAAAAAGCTTGATAATAAGCCTTAAAACTATATATGTATGTCAATTTTATAATCCATTTTTATAGTGTATATTTCTTTTTAAATTAAGAGATAAAGAAATAAATCTTTCTATTATTTTGATTCCAAGGTGAATTTCAAAGAAGCAGAAAATCGACTGCTCTTATCTGAACTGCCTACCAGAAATTCATAATGTATGATATTGATTTACTGAAAACACTAGATTCAAACAAAAATCCTGAATTTATTTTCTGCTGATGAAGTCAAAAGTTTTTTGTCTGTTTAGTAAAGAGATATTCAAAATATTTCGCTAGAAGAAGTTTGGTTTTTTTGTCTTTTGTTTTAAATGTTTAGATTTAATGTCATACTGAGTATCATTGTATTAAAAAAAAAAGACAAAAGTCACTTTTTACTCATATAGCTTTTAACAAAAAGGAAAAACGGTGACAAAAAAAAAAATCGAAAAGAACAATAAGAGCCTCGCCAGTAATTGTATGCGAGACAAATGAGTTTTCTGTATGTAAAAACACGATGCACGTGTTTTCTGCATTAAAGATATGTATTTTTTTCAGTTTTAAGAGTTTTGATTTTATGTGTGATTTGGTTAACTCTGTAGACTTCTAAACTTTAAGGTCACTTTTCACCACATGTCTTTAGACTTCATCTACCGGGACATACGTCACTAGTTGTTTCAAAGAATCAATCCACATGCAGTTTTTTAATTTCGTCTGCATCAGAATTTGGAGGGAAAGGCTTAGAGTATCAGAAAACAGGTTTGAAAAGTCACCTTCAAAGCAAAAAGTATGAAAAATTGAAAAGATATAAAAAGAAAAAGACATATAAATGTGAGGTATGTGATAAGACCTTCTATCTAATTCACACTTTGAAAGTACACAAAAGAGTGCATACGGGTGAGAAACCGTTTAAGTGTGACGTCTGTAATAAAACCTTTTCTCCCGCAAACAAGTTGAACACCCATAAAAGAGTGCATACGGGTGAAAACCTGTATAAGTGTGATGTTTGCGATAAAACCTTTTCTACAGCACAAAATTTGAGCGCTCACAAAATAATACTTACGGGTAAGAAATTATATAAATCTGAAGTCTGTGACAATGTTCTTTCTGCAGTATCAAAGTTGAACACACAAAAATGGGCGCTTAAGGTTGAAAAACCGTGCAAGTTTGCTGTTTGCAATAAATACATTTTCTGTTGCACAAACGTTGAACAACCATAAAAGAGTGCATACGGGTGAGAAACTATTTAAGTCTGCCGTTTGTGATAATACCTTTTCTCAAGTATCAAGTTTGAACACCCATAAAAGAGTGCACACGGGGGAGAAGTCATTTAAGTGTAATGTATGTGACAAAACCTTTTCTCAAGCATCAAATTTGAACACCCATCAAAGAGTGCACACGGGGGAGAAGTCATTTAAGTGTAATGTATGTGACAAAACCTTTTCTCAAGCATCAAATTTGAACACCCATAAAAGATTGCATACGGGTGAAAAACCGTTTAAGTGTGACGTTTGTGATAAGACCTTTTCTCAAGCTTCAAATTTGAACAGCCATAACATATTGCATACGGGTGAAAAGCCGTTTAAGTGTGACGACTGTAACAAAACCTTTTCTTTAGTATCATATTTCAACACCCATAAGAGAGTGCATATGGGTGAGAAACTATAAATCTGATGTTTGCGACCAAAGTGTGATGTTTGCGACCAAACCTTTTCTACAGCATCAAATTTGAACACCCATAAAAGAGTACATACGGGTGAAAAACCGTTTAAGTGTGACGTTTGTGATAAAACCTTTTCTGTAATGCACAAATGTTGAACAACCACAAAAGAATGCATACGGGTGAAAAACCATTTAAGTGTGACGTCTGTGATAAAACCTTTTCTCAAGCCTCAATTTTGAACACCCATAAAAGAGTGCATACGGGGGAGAAGTCATTTAAGTGTAATGTTTGTTACAAAACCTTTTCTCAAGCATCACATTTGAACACTCATAAAAGAGTGCATACGGGTGAAAAACCGTTTAAGTGTGATGTCTGTGATAAGACCTTTTCTCAAGCATCAAATTTGAACACCAATAAAAGAGTGCATACGGGTGAAAAACCGTTTAAGTTTGACGTCTGTGATAAAACCTTTTCTTTAGCATCATATTTCAACACCCATAAAAGAGTGCATACGGGTGAGAAACTATAAATCTGATGTACGTGACCAAATATTATCTTGAGCAGAAAATTTGAACAAGCACCAAAGAGGGCATATGAGTGAATAGGCAGTTCCATATTATGTGTGTGTTTTTCGCAAGTTTGCAGTTTTAATACATATCAAAGACTGCGTACAAGTGAGGAACCTTTCATATGTGATATGCGTAGGAAAACTTTCCTGATTTTAGCAACAGGAGTTTAGGAAGATTGTTGTATCCTCAGTGTCATATCAGTGCTAATTTAAACATGCTTAACATGCCAAAAAAAAACACAAAAAAACTATTTAATTATCCAAAGTGCTAATTTAAATATGAAAATTAGCCAACGTGGAACAGCTTTAATCCTTCATTAAGTTTTCTTTTTTTAATAAAAATCCATATTCTTCCAAAGGTCTTGTTGTAGTCTATACACTTAGAGGATTTTTCTACAATAGGTTCTTATATTCTAATTCAGAGCTGACTTAAATGAAAATAACCAATTGCACAATTCACATTTAAATGTTGTTACCTATATGTACTATGTACTCTTACCTATACCTATATGTAGTATGTACTGTTTGAGCGTGTTCAAATAGTCCAGCCACAGCAAGCATTTGTTGCATAAATCATATTTTAAACAGTTTCTCACCTGTGTGAAATCATTGGAGCTCATTCAAAAACCCCAATGTAAACAGGCATTTCTTACATATATCAAACTGGTAACAATCAAACAGAAGTTTACATTGTCCAAAACTAAATTGTACAATAATTAAGATGTTTAGCAACCAAAAACTTTTACAAGAAAGCAAGATATAATTGGTTTTCAATTGCTTAATTTAGTTCCACAACAAGAATGAAAACAAACAAGGCTAAAAAAAACGGGAACCATGGATCAATTGACAATAAAAAATTCGTGGTTCATTTGTTACTGTTGTTGTTCATTTGTGGTCCACTTATAATCTACTACCCACCTATCCTGTTATAAAAAGTGGATAAGGCCTTGCCACACTGCAAGTAACTGGTACTAATTACTACCAATTAGGTTTTCTCCCAATCCTTCTAGTCATTAAAACCGCTGTATTTGTCGACTGAGATCATTATTTTCATATTCTTCATTTAACCGAATGAAAAAATGGGGCGCCATCCGTAAAATCAGGGTATGCGTTGATAAAACCGCTGCATTTGTCGACCAAGATTAAGATTTTAGTAGATGTCATGACGGCGTCGTGACACTGTTATGTCATTCCTATTGCCATATCAATATTTATACGCGCTTTGCCGTATAAATATGCCGTAAAACATCTTTACCCTGCATAACAGAAGTGAGTTGAAATCCTTTGATTTATTGATAAGATGAACTTCCCTACTCAGTTGTAGCAGCTAAAAGTCCAAAGCACCAAAGCAACCTTTATCAGCAACAGTGCCTAGGTGGCCTCCACAACTTGCACCTTTGCCATCAAATTATAAACCTCCAAAAGTTCAACCAGCAAATAAACTAATGTCAGGTATTCAGTTAATAAACCAGCCTTCCACTGTAGAAACCCCTACACCAGACCAGCCAACAAGGGGAGAGAGTGGAGTGGTAGAAATTAGCTACCTTTCAAACAATACATTTTCCCATTGAAAGCATCAATGAAATTGTTCAAGTGCAAAACAAACACACAAGAAAAGTCATTAGTATGCTACTCTGAACAGAAATGTGGTAAACAGCAGTGTTGCAGCTGTAAATCATCAAACGAAACGTGGATATACCAACAACCCCAGGAATAATCTTTGAACCTATATCAATCGAAACACCTAAGCTAACCCAAACAAAAGAGCAAGAAAACACTGCAGTAAAGATAAATTGCCAGAAGATCAAGAGATCGTAAATAACAATAATTAATTACTTGGGCTAGAGTTCAACTCTAGCCTCTAGAATACTTTGTGCCAACATCATTCTTTACTTAAGCAGCGCGATCGCGCTGCCTATGAAATAGCCCAAGTAATTAATAATAATTTTAATTACAAAAGAATTTTAACCACAACTATTTCATAGGCAGCGCGATCGCGCTGCTTAAGTAAAGAATGATGTTGGCACAAAGTATTATTTTTTTTTCCATATCTGGGCACTTCGTATCGAAGGAGCTGTCGTAGAAACTTCGAAAAGGGCTCATTCGATTTGAAATTGGAGTGGCTAGTGCCCTTTTTAATAGTCGAAACTGATTGGAGGGCAACTAGCCCCCCCACCTATGCCCATCATTCCCCAAAACACATCCAATCAAAATTTTGAGATAGCTATTTTTTTCATCGTAGTTGATTTCCTGATTGAAATTATGTTTTTGAGGAGTACACTCCCCTAAAGCTTGCAGGAAAAGGGATGTAAGTTATGCCATAGGGGCATATAAGGTGTTTATCAAAGACATTGTTGTAGAAACTTCAAAAAAGGTTCATTTGATTGGAAACTCAAAGGGCGAGTATCATTTATAAATTTTTATCAACCACACTTTCCTGGACCCAACCGACGCAATAGCTAGGAAGTGGTGATTTCTCAATTTCCCGCTAAGCAGAAACGTGGCAGGATATGTTCCTCATCTTAATAAAAAGTGGTAATGCGAAAATTTGCATTTGCGTCTTAATATATTTTTATTAAATTCCAAATTTACTTAATTAGAAGGCTTTACCACATTAGGTCTTTAAGGATGGCAACCCATCCCCCCCCCCCACGACCCCCCGGGCAAGGGTTTTAAGTTATGCCCTGGGAGCATGTAAGGTTCTTATAGAAAGCGATGTTGTAAAAACATCAAAAAGGGCTCATTCAATTGAAAATTGAAAGGGCTAGTGCCCTTTTAATAGTCGAAAGTGATTGAAGGGCAACTAACCCCCCTCTCACGCCCACCATTTCCCCCAACCCATCGAATCAAAATTGTTAAAAATCAAGTTTGTTCAAAGTTTCCGAAATTCTGCATAATAAGTCTTTTAGGATGATAGCCCCCTTAAAGCCCTCAGTTTACGGGTTGTAAGTTCTGCCCTGGGGGCATATGGAGTTTATACACAAATTTGTTGTAAAAATTTCCAAAAGCGCTTATTTCTTTGAAAAATGAAATGACCCTTTTCAACAACTGAAAGTGAGTGGAGAGTAATTGACCCCTCTCTCACGCCCACGATTTTCCCAAACACCTTCAATCAAAGTTTAGAGATAGCCACTTTCTTCAACATAGCTGAAAGTTCTGGAAATTGTCTATTTAAGAATGACAAACCCCCCAGACTCCCCAGGGCAAAGGTTCTAAGTTAAGATTAAATAAAACTGCACGGTATTAATGCTAATTCTCATTAAGGCATCTCAGCAGTAACCCAAGAACGACTGAGGATATTATATTCAAACTTTCGGGGCTGCTTCTGCTCTTAAAATTTAACCATATCGAAATAGCTTAAGTGTATACAAGCTATCAAAGAAAGTAAACAGATTTTTTTGCGAATGGTATCAAGTTTACTATTTCAGGTCAACTAGAGGAGGTATGAAACTAAATTAAACACTACTATTTGTGTCCAAGTTTTTAAAAGGGAGTAGTATCTTATATAAAGGTCCGAAACTAGATGATATAAAGCGACCAATCTCTTTATATTATGGACCTATAAAGTGACCAAGCATGTTATATTTGGAACTAGGGACGATATTTTGTAATGCAACCAGACAGGTTTCAGTGCCAAAACTTTTGATTGTCACGTTACGTATTCTAAAGGTTTATTGAGCCTTCTGTCAAAAATACTGGTTTCAGTCATAGGGTAAGAAAATCATGTTTTTCGTATAAATAATGTTTTTTACTAAAGATACATCCAAGGCTTAAGGTACCTTGCATCTAGAATTGATTGGCATATGGTGTTAAATCATTTACCAAAAAAAATAACTATTTGCGAAAAAGGGTATAGCATCTGCGAATTGGACTGTATGAACGATCTTAATTGTTTATTGAATAATAGGGGTGTGAATGATCCTAATTAGTGATCGGATCCTATGAAGGCGGTAAAAAAGGGTTAAACTGATTAGCAGTTAAGGTAAACCCATAAGGTTGTTAACTCATAGCTTATTTATTATAAATTTGGAATAGCATCAATGTATGGGAATGGTGAACGATGATAAAATGGCCGTGTGAGTTAACATAGCTTTACTTCACCGATGTGCTCTGTATAATAAACAAGTACCGTTTGAACAGTGTTGTCAATATTAAATATGGTCTAACGTTATAGTATACTAAAAAGTTCATACTAATAGAGATATAGATGTCAAGAAAGGAATTTTAATAATGAAATTCAGAACAATCCTTAGAAATCCATGCAAATAAAGTAGTGAGCTGTATATGAGTATGAACCGTCAAGGATCATTAGCACCCATGACCCTAACCACCAGGGACCTCAACCTCCAAAGTTTCTTCATCCCCAAGCTCCCAGGTCCCCCTCCCCCCATCTTTTTGGCCAATCCTTCCCCCTCCCCCATTTTTTTCATTTGTTTTTTTTAGTTTTTTTTAACTTTTTTTTATTTTTTTTAACGATATATTTTTTCATCTTTTTTTTATATCTCATGGAATGACATGAAACATACTTAAAACATAAAAAATCACATTTAATATTTTCCAAATTCAAAATGAGAATGACAGAAATGTTAGTCGTGACTTTTACTATTAGAAAAATATTTTTTGTAGTAGCATTTTTTTTATTGCACTAAATTATTTTTTTGGACTTTTTTTACGTATCTTAAAATGACATGAAATGTACTTATGGCTCTAACAATTGTACTCAATGCTTTCTCAGAGACACGATGCAGCTTTCCCACTGGCACTCTATGGCCGGTTATCGACACTACCTAGTTTATTGCATGTATTAAATCAATATTTTTTACACAGTGGAGCGATAAACACAACTAATATCTATAAAAAAAGTGAAGATGAAACATTTTAAGAAAGTGTGTTCACATGATAGTGTTATTGTAGCATTGAATGCTGACAAGGAGAAGTAGTTAAACTATGAAATAAGTACAAGTGGTAACACTATCGGAAACGTATGCCTAACACTATACGAAAAGAAAGGCCTACTCTTCTACTAATATCATAAACCATATCTTGTCTACGTGCCAGAACTGTTACCTGTGTAAAAATAATGTGATAACAGACAGTGAAATTGCCAGAAAAATAAAAAGGGCATTGGCAGAAAATATCACTAAGGAATATAAAGATGAATCGATGAAAAACAAAGTACCAGCAAACTTTACTACCATTGATCAAACAGTCAATGAACCATCTAATACCAAATACGAAAAGCATTATAGCTATAGTATCAAGAGAGAACATGGTGAACCATTTTATGGAACAGATTCAAAATGTCTCAAGTTGTTCATTGATATTAATAATGTATAATAATGTGTCTACCATATATTTATATTAATAACATGCATGTCATTATTTCATTAAAAATATGTAATCTATTACTTTGTTATATTTCCATTATTTCTAGGGTATTCTAGCAGATTCATAGAGGTTTTATTAGAAACAAAAGCACATGCAAATACATAGATTCAAACATACAAACCGACAAAGACAAGCACTGGGAGAAGCAAACATCCGCCCCCCTCCACACCCACACACATACATAGGCACACACAAACATACACACACATAGGCAAAGAGAGTGAAAGAAAAGATTCAGCTGCAAAAACCGACAAAGACAGGCACTGGGACACGCAAACATCCACTCACACACACACACACACAGGCAAAGAGAGTGAGACTATAGATTCAGACATACAAACAGAGAAAGACATGTATTGGAATAAGCAAACATCCACCCAGACACACAGACAAAAAGAGTGAGAGAGACAAACACACATACAAATACGTAGATTCAGACACGAAAAAGACATGCATTGGAATAAGCAAACACATGCCCAGACACACAAGCAAAAAGAGTGAGAGAGACAAAAACACATACAAATGCGTAGATTCAAACACACAAGCTGAGAAAGACATGCATTGGAATAAGCAAACACCCGCCAAGACACGCAGTCAAAAGTAGTCAGAGAGAAAAAACAACATACAAATCATTATATTCACACAAACAAACCGGGAAAGACATGAATTGGAATAAGCAAACACCCGCCCAGACACACAATCAAAGAAACAGATAGAGAGACAAAAAAAAATACAAAGACGTAGATTTATACGCACAACCCTAGAAAGACAGGCATTGGAATAAACAAACACCCGCTCAGACGCACAGGCAAAAAGAGTGAGAGGGAAAAAAACACATACAAATACGAAGATTAAGACACAAAAACTGAGAGACATGCATTGGAATAAGCCTACAACCTCCCAGACTCACACTCAAAATTAAAGAGAGAGACAAAACACATACAAATATGTAGATTGGGACACACTGACATAGAAAGAGATGAATTTAAATAAGCAAAAACCTGCCCAGACACACATACAAAAAGAGTGAGAGCGACAAAAACACATACAAATACATAGATTCAGACAAAAAAACCGAAAAATACATGCATTTAAATTAGCAAACACCTGCCAAGACTCACACAAGCAAAAAGAGTGTGAGAGAGAAAAAACACATACAAATACGCAGATACAGACGACAAAATCAAGAAAAAATTACAGTTGAAGAATAAAAAACTAGACACACAGGCCAAAAGATTGAGAGAGACTAAAACACATACAATCGCTATGACACAGTCGCACAAACCGAGATATAAAAGAAGTTGGCTATAAACTACTTCAACAAAACAAAAACGCAATAACCGGAAGAGAGACAAAACACATTCAAAAATGAAGTTTCAGACACACAAACCGAGAAAGACATGCATCTGAATAAGCAAACACCCGCCGAGACACACAGGCAAAAAGAGTGAGATAGACATTAAAACAGATACAAATACGTAGATTTAGACACAAAAACCGAGAAAGAAATGCATTAGAATAAACAGCACCCACCCAGACACACAAAAAAAAAGAGTGATAGAGACAAAATCACATACAAATACGTAGATTCAGACACACAAACCGAGAAAGTCAAGCATTGGAATAAGCAAACACCCGCCTTGACAGACAGGCAAAAAGAGTGATACAGAGAAAAACACATTAAAATATATAGATTCAGACACACGAACCGAGAAAGACATGCATTGGAATAAGCAAACACCCGCACATACACACAGACAAAAAGAGTGAAAGAGACAAAAACACATACAAATGCGTAGATTCAGACACACAAAACGAGAAAGACATGCATTGGAATAAGCAAACATCAGCCCAGACACACAGACGAAAAGAGTGAGAGAGACAAAAATACATACAAATACGTAGATTCAGACACACAAACCGAGAAAGACATCCATTTTAATAATCAGATACCGGCACAGATACAAAGGCAAAAAGAGTTAAATATACAAAACACATAAAAATACGGATATTCAGACACACAAACCGAGAAAAACATGCGTTGGAATAAGCAAACCCCCGCTGAGACACGCAGGCAAAAGGAGTGAGAGAGACAAAGACACATACAAATACGTAGATTCAGACGAAAAAACCGAGAAAGACATGCTTCGGAATAAGCAAACACCCGCCCATACACACAAGCGAAAAGAGTGAGAGAGATAAAAACACATACATTTACGTAGATTCAGTCACACAAACCGAGACGGGTGGTGTGACATTCCCATGCATGTCTTTCTCTTTTTGTGTGACTAAATCTACGTATTTGTATGATTTTTTGTTTCTCTCACTCTTTTTGCCTGTGTGTCTGGGTGGGTGTTTGCTTATTCCAATGCTTGTCCTTCTCGGTTTGTGTGACTGAATATTGACAACACTGTTCAAACGGTATTTGTCTATTATACAGAACACATCGGTGAAGTAAAGCTGAGTCAACTCACAGGGCCATTTTATCATCGTTAACCATTCCCATAGATTAATGCTATTCTAAATTTTTAATAAATAAGCTATGAGTTAATAACCTTTTGGGTTTACCTTAACTGCTAATCAGTTTAACCCTTTTTTACCTCCTTCATACGATCCGATCACTAATTAGGATCATTCTCATCCCTATTATTCAATCAACAATTAAGATCGTTCATACAGTCCAATTCGCAAATGCTATATCCTTTTTCGCAAATAGAGTAATTTGATTTTGGTAAATGATTTAACACCATATGCCAATCAATTCTAGACAAGATGCAAGGTACCTTCAGCCTAGAGGTTATTTGTGTTTGACAATTTTTGAGTCAGAAACATAAGCGTCTTGGGTTTATATTTAGTAAAAAAAATTATTTATACGAAAAACATGATTTTCTTACCCTATGACTGAAACCAGTATTTTTTACAGAAGGATCAATAAACCTTTAGAATACGCAATATGACGATCAAAAGTTTTGGCACTGAAACCCGTCTGGTTGCATTACACAATCTTGTCCCTAGTTCCAAATATAACATGCTTGGTCACATTATAGGTCCATAATATAAAGGGATTGGTCGCTTTATATCATCTAGTTTCGGACCTTTATATAAGATACTACTAAAGGGTTTATGTTGTTAAAAATTGCTGAAAAATTTTCTCCAGCATACAAATAGCAGGCCAAACTATAAAGTCTTAAAAAAAGAAAAAATTTAAACTATTATTTTCTTTTTCCCTGAAAAGACTGGCAATATAAAACGAACAGAAATTAATTAAAAAAAACTTTTTCCACAAAATAAGTTTTTCAAAGAAAAGTAAAGAACTCCATTAAACCAAAAATGAGCAAAATATAATCAAATAATCTACCTCAAACAACAAAAGCACGAAGAACAACAGGAAAATCTTTTTGCAAAATAGTGGAGGTAATTTGAATGAATATTTAGGCCCTATGTCCAAGGCAAAACAAGTCCTCAGCAAGACACAAATATATAAAACAAAAAAGACTCACAGCAACCTGCAACCAATACAACCAAATTATTTCAACTGTCTTGCAAAAAGATATCCCTGATGTTCTTCGTGTTTTTGATGTTTGTTATGGAAAGGCAGTGTAGCCTTCATCGCTTTTTTCGTCTCGCTTATGGGGAGCACTTGACAAATAATATCTTATATTTTATTAATTTAGGCAAAAAACAACTTTTTTTACGTATCTTAAAATGATATGAAATATGCTTATGGCTCTAACAATTGTACTCTATTCTTGCTCAGAGACACGATGCAGCTTTCCCACTGGTACTCTGTCATTGGTTATCGACACTACTTAGTTTCAAATCAGTATTTTTTACACAGTGGAACGATAAACACATAACTATTATCTATAAAAAAGTG
The DNA here is from genome assembly GCF_049724085.1 of Artemia sp. Qi Xiang Cuo. Taxonomy (NCBI): domain Eukaryota; kingdom Metazoa; phylum Arthropoda; class Branchiopoda; order Anostraca; family Artemiidae; genus Artemia; species Artemia sp. Qi Xiang Cuo. The sequence goes on from NC_142803.1 coordinate 75,789,180, forward strand.
AAGATGAAACATTTTGAGAAAGTGTGTTCATATGATAGTGTTATTGAAGCATTGAATGCTGGCAAGGAGAAGTATTTAAACTATGAATTAGGTACAAGTGGTAACACTATCGGAAACGTATGCGTGCATTGTCATGACAGTAAGGAATTAAATTTCTTTGGAGTACCAAAAGAATTCAACTCTTAGGATGGTGGATATGCGACATTGAGATCTCCGGAGATGATTGCACTCAAAGAGAAGAACAACATAAAAATAATAGTTGATGAAGAGGGGCATCTTCTTGCTAGTGCTTGTGGTAACATGTTACCCAGTGTTAAACCATATCGTTAGCTTTCGGGTATTAGCATTCAAATGAAAGCAAAGACGAAAAGAAAGGCCTACTCTTCTACTACTATCATAAACCCTATCTTGTCTACGTGCCGGAACTGTTACCTGTGTAAAAATAATGTGATAATAGACAGTGAAATTGCCAGAAAAATAAAAATGGCATTGGCAGAAAATATCACTAAGGAATATAAAGATTAATCGATGAAAAACAAAGTACCAGCAAACTTTGCTACCATTGATCAAACAGTCAATGAACCAAGTAATACCAAAGACGAAAAGCATATTGAGCCTGTCGATGACACACCTGTAAATATTGTGTATGACTCAAAATGGAATAATGAATCTTTTACTGATCAAGAACTAAGAGAAGACAATAGCTTTAGCATCAAGAGAAAACATGGTGAACCATTTTATGGAACAGATTGAAAATGTCCAAAGGTTTTCACTGATATTAATAATGTATAATAATGTGTCTACCATATATTTATATCAATAACATACATGTCATTATTTCATTAAAAATATGTTATCTATTACTTTGTTATATTTCCATTTTTTCTAGGGTATGCTAGCAGATTCATAGAGCTTTTATTAGAAACAAAAGCACATACAAATACATAGATTCAAACATACAAATCGACAAAGACAAGCACTCGGAGAAGCAAACATCCGCCCCTGCACAAAAACACGCACACACACAAACACAAAAACACACACACAAACAAAAAAAAAACACACGCACACACACATACACACACACAGGCACACACACACACATAGGCAAAGAGAGTGAAAGAATAGATTCAGCTACAAAAACCGACAAAGACAGGCACTGGGACACGCAAACATCCGCACACACACACACACACACAAACACAGAGGCAAAGAGAGTGAGACTGTAGGTTCAGACATACAAACCGAGAACGACATGCATAGCAATAAGCAAACATCCACCCAGACACACAGGCAAAAAGAGTGAGAGAGACAAAGCACATACAAATACGTAGATTCAGACACACAAACCGAGAAAGACATGCATTGGTATAAGCAAACACCCACCCAGACACACAGGCAAAAAGAGTTAGAGAGACAAAAACACATACAAATACGTAGATTCAGACACAAAAACCGAAAAGGACATGCAATGGAATGAGCAAACACCCGCCCACACACACAGGCAAAAGAGTTAGAGATACAAAAACACATACAAATACGTAGATTCAGACACACAAACCGATACAGACATGCATTTGAATAAGCAAACACATGCCCGGACAAACAGGCAAAAAACAGTGAGAGAGACAAAAAGACATACAAATACGTAGATTCAGACATGCAAACCAAAAAAGATAAGCATCGGAATAAGCAAACACCCGCCCAGACACACAGGCAAAAAGAGTGAGAGAGATAAAAACACATACAAATACGTAGATTTAGACACAAAAACCGAGAAAGACATGCATCTGAATAAGCAAACACCCGCCCAGAAACACAGGCAAAAAAAGTGATTGAGACAAAAAACACATACAAATACGCAGATTCAGACACACAAACCGAGAAAGACATGCATTGAAATAAGCAAACACCCGCCCAGACACACAGGCAAAAAGAGTGAGAAAGACAAAAACACATTCAAATACGTAGATTCAGACACACAAACCGAGAAAGACATGAATTGGAATAAGCAAACACCCGCACAGACACACAGACAAAAACAGTTAGAGAGACAAAAACACATACAAATACGTAGATTCAGACACACAAACCGAGAAAAACATGCATTGGGATAAGCAAACACGCACCCAGACACACATTCAAAAAGAGTGAGAGAGACAAAAACACATACAAATACATAGATTCAGACACACAGTCTGAGAAAGACATGCATTGGAGTAAGCAAACACCCGCCCAGACACACAAGCAAAAAGAGTGAGAGAGACAAAAACACATACAAATGCGTAGATTCAGACACTCAAACCGAGAAAGAAATGCACTGGAATAATCAAACACCCGGCCAGACGCACAGGCAAAAAGAGCGAGAGAGATAAAAAAACATATAAATAAGTAGATTCAGTCATACAAACCGAGAAAGACATGCATTGGAATAATCAAAAACCCGCCCAGACACACAGACAAAAAGATTGAGAGAGACAAAAACACATACAAATACGCAGATTCGGTCACACAAACCGAGAAAGACATGCATTGGAATAAGCAAACACCCGCCCAGACACATGGCAAAAACAGTGAGAGGGACAAAAACCCATACAAATACGTAGATTCAGACTGACATGCATTGGAATAAGCAAACACCCGCCCAGACACATAGGTAAAGAGAGTGAGAGAGACAAACACATACAAATATATAGATTTAGACATTTAACCGACAAGGACCGGCACTTTGACTTGCAAACACCATAGGCAAAGAGAGTGAGAGAGACAAAAACATAAACAAATACATAGATTCGGATATACACACATACAAAGACACGCACTGGAATAAGCAAACACCCGTCAAGACACATAGGCAAAGAGAGTGACAGAGACAAAAACACATACAAATATATACATTTAGAAATTTAACCGACAAGGACCGGCACTTTGACATGCAAACACCTGTCCAGACACATAGGCAAAGAGAGTGAGAGAGACAAAAACACATACAAATACATAGATTCCGATATACAAACTTACAAAAACATGCATTGGAATAAGCAAACACCCACCCAGACACACAGGCAAAGAGAGTGTACCCCAAGACGATGCATGCATAGTCAGAGAGACATGCAAAGTCGACATAGCTTTATTTCATTTTTAAGGTTAATTTAGACTAGGTTACGTGTTCGCACGTAACCTAGTCTAAATTAACCTTAAAAATGAGTTCTATATGTTGTCTTGTCATTTAGATGAGATATAAATTTTTGTGTCGTAATCTGTCGTATCCATGACAACCAGAGAATTGCTTTTATCTGCTTTAGTTATAATAATTGACGAATCTTTACGGAGATTAGATAGTATTTTTAGGCCAAACAAATTATCTGGCTTGTTAGTTGCCGGAGAATTACCCTTTTTTTATTGTTGTAAAGGGTATCTATGAGACTAGCCCTAACTTCATCTGAGTTTGAAATAGATGTATAAAATTTGTGCACAGAGGACTCTAGAGGAAATTCCAATAAAAGTCCAATAAAAAAAATTGCTACTACAAACAATATTTTTCTAATAGTAAAAGTCACGACTAACATTTCTATATCATTCTTATTTTGAATTTGGAAAATATTGAATGTGATTTTTTTTTGTTTTAAGTATGTTTCATGTCATTCTATGAGATGTAAAAAAAGTTGAAAAAATATATCATGTTAAAAAATTATAAAAAATAGGTAAAAAAAATTCAAAAAATGGGGAGGGGCAAAAAAGTTGGGGGGGAGGGTTCACTTGGAGGTTGGGGATAAAGGACCTTTGGAGGTTGAGGTCCCTGGTGGTTAGGGTCATGAGTGCTTATGATCCTTGACGGTTCATGCTCATATACACCTCACTACATGATTTGCATTGATTTCTAAGGATTGTTCTGAATTTTATTATTAAAATTCTTTTCTTGACATCTACATCTCTATTAGTATCAACTTTTTAGTATACTATAACGTTAGAACATATTTTATATTGACAACACTTTTCAAGCGGTTCTTGTGTATTATACAGAACACATCGGTGAAGTAAAGCAATGTCGACTCACAGGGCCATTTTATCATCGTCAACCATTCTCATAGATTGATACTATTTCAAATTTATAATAAATAAGCTATGAGTTAACAACCTTTCGGGTTTACCTTAACTGCTAATCAGTTTAACCCTTTTTACCGCCTTCATACGATCCAATCACTAATTAGGATCATTCACATCCCTATTATTCAATCAACAATTAAGATCGTTCATACAGTCCAATTCGCAAATGCTATATCCTTTTCTGCAAATAGAGTTATTTTATGGTAAATGATTCAACACCATATGCCAATCAATTCTAGGCAAGATGCAAGGTACCATCAGCCTAGAGGTTATTAGTGTTTGAAAATTTTTGAGTCAGAAATATTCGTGGCTTGGATGTATCATTAATGAAAATCATTATTTATACTAGAAACGTGATTTTCTTACCCTATGACTGAAACCAGTATTTTTTACAGAAGGCTCAATAAACCTTTAGAATACGTAATGTGACAATCAAAAGTTTTTACACTGAAACCCGTCTGGTTGCATTGCACAATCTCGTCCCTAGTTCCAAATATAACATGCTTGGTCACTTTATAGGTCCATAATAGAAAGGGATTGGTTGCTTTATATCATATAGTTTTGGACCTTTATATAAGATACTACTAAAGGGTTCATGTTGTTTAAAATTGCTGAAAAATTTTCTCCAGCATACAAATAGCAGGCCAAACTATAGTCTTAAAAAAAGGAAAGATTTAAACCATTATTTTCTATTTCCCTGAAAAGACTGTCAATATAAAACGAACAAAAATTAATTAAAAAAACTTTTTCCCAAAAAAAAGTTTTTCAAAGAAAATGTAAAGAACTCCATTAAACCAAAAATGAGCAAAATAAAATCAAATAATCTACCACAAACTACAAAAGCACGAAGAACAACTGGGAAATCTTTTTGCAAGACAGAGGAGATAATTTGAATGAATATTTCGGCCCTATATCCAAGGGCCGTCCTCAGCAAGACAAAAATATATAAAAGAAAAAAGACTCACAGCAACATGCAACCAATAAAACCAAATTATCTCCACTGTCTTGCAAAAAGATTTCCCTGTTGTTCTTCGTGCTTTTGTTGTTTGTTATGGAAAGGCAGTGTGGTCTTCGTCACTATTTTCGTCTCGCTTATGGGGAACTATTGACAAATGATATCTTTTATTTTATTCATTTAGGCAAAAAACACGTTAATATTATTAACCAACAAAAATTCTTGGAATCTTGCAAAATTGAAAATCTTATTTCCAAGTTGCCAGGATTCAGATTACACTTAAATTCCCGGAAAGAAAAGCAACTTGCACGCACACTACAATTAAAAACATTAACACATATCATTAAAGACAAAAAACAAAAAAGATCGACTATTTCCTCTGAAAGAAAATCCTTAGAAACACTTTTATTTCAAAATTTGTCCTCTTTTGATTTTGGCCAGGTTGCTAGATTGGAGAGAAATTTGTTTACTCATGATTTCCGCTTATCAAGGGAACGACTTATTAAGAAATTGAAAAACCTACAATATGAATTTTCGACGGGTACCCCTACTTACACTCCCAGATTCACTCCTGGACTGGCTGTTGTTAATCTATCCTCTAGAACGCTTGAACCAAAGGAAATTCAAATTCTTGAAAAAGGTCAAAAATTCTCTGTTCTTCCAAGACATGTCCCTGTGGTAGATTTAATTTCCTCTGTAGAGTCCTCTGTGCACAAATTTTATACATCTATTTCCAACTCAGATGAAGTTAGGGCTAGTCTCATGGATATTCTTTACAACCACTAACAAACCAGATAATTTTTTTGACCTAAAAATACTATCTAATCTCCGTAAAGATTCATCCATTATTATAACTAAAGCAGATAAAAGCAATTCTCTGGTTGTCATGGATACGACAGATTGCAACACAAAAATTGATTCTCATCTAAATGACGAGACAACATATAGAACTATAACCCACGATCGTGCTGATCAATTTGCAAACAAAATTATAAATGAATTAAAAAGTTTAAAACAAAATGGTAAAATTAATCCACAACTATATAATAAATTTTTCCCCCGCGGTAGCTTTTGCCCAAAGTTTATGGTCTACCAAAATTACACAAGCAAGGCATTCCTTTAAGGCCCATAGTAGCTTGTACGAAAGCCCCCACATCCAATATTGGGAAATGGATATGTACAGCCTTTAAACCTTTGCTTTACTCTCAAAAATCCTATATAAGTAATTCGGTAGATTTAGTTGAAAAACTCAAAAACGTAAATATCTCAGAAAATATAATTATAAGTAGCTTTGACAGTGTTTCAATGTATGCAAATATTGATGTCGCAGCATCTGAACAGTTATTAGAAAATAAAATCAAAGAAAATTATCATTTAATAGAAGCTTCAGCAGCAGGAATAGATTCTGAAGTCTTAATGACCTTGGTTAAACTTTGTAACAAGTACTCAATGTATTTCCAATTCCGTAATTCTTTTTACCAGCAAATTAATGGCTTAGCGATGGGCGTGCCCTTCTCCAGGCTAGTGGCGAATATTTATGTGGGACATATTGAAAATTGGGCATTAGATTCGTATTTTTTGAAACATATCTTTTGGGGACGCTACATGGATGACGTAATTTCACTCTGGAACTATGGGGAAAGGAAGCTTATGTGTTTTTTAGATCACCTTAATACATCCGATAGAAATTTGAAGTTTACCTTAGACATTGAAATTGGAAATAAAATCCCATTTCTAGATGTGTAAGTTATTTGTAGTTTCGAAAAACTCAATTTTACTTTTTATAGAAAACCAACTCAAAATGATAGATATTTGCATTTTAAATCAAACCACCCCCCACAAGTTGAAAGGGCAGTTGTAATATCCGTCGTCGATCGTGCCCTAAACATTTGTTCTAATTCCCACATCACAGAGAAGTAAACTTTATCAAGGACATACTTTTTGGAAATGGGTATCCAATTTTATTTATTAATAGTCTAATTAACTGTAGACTGAAAAGACATTCCCGTAAAATTAATGATAGTTTACCATGTGAGATTTCTGACAAGCCCTTACACATAATTTACCTCCCCTACATCCCAAAAATCACTGCAAATCCTAAAAAAGTTTGTACAAAAAATAATCTGTATGTAGTATTCACAAATAATTTTAAAATCATAAATTTTCTAAATTCTGGTAAAGATAAAACCCCAGTTACTCGCCAAAGAGGGGTCTATCAAATACCCTGCGATTGTGGCAAATATTATGTAGGTAGAACACACCAGAATTTAGAAAAGCGCATACAGCAGCATAAAGATGATATAGTCAAAGTTCTAACTTCTAATATTTCCACTATTGCATTTGATTCTGCATTAAGGAGCCATATTTTTGAAAATCCTAGCCACAATATACTTTGTGATGAATCCGCCCTTATTAGCAATGACCTAGGCATAAAGCAGGTAGTCCGAGAATCAGTTGAAATCAGACTTAAGATTAATTATAATATTTTCTTAAATAGGGACTTCTTAAATAGGGGAATATACACTTAATGCTCTATACACAATTTTAATTAAAAATGATCTTACAAAATACTAAAAAAAAACAATAGACATTAACACAGAACCGATCACAAAAAGACCTTTGAGGTTAGCTGCCAAAAAGGCTGGATTAGCAATAAGAACGTGTTCTTAAATTGTTTTTCTTTCATCTCATTGAATCGCCTTGTTTTAACTTACTTTTTATCAGTCCTGGTTTGAACTTCACTGAAGTAAGGTTGCTAGAGGACTGCTCTAAAAAAAATTCTTTTTTTTTATTTTTGGTTTTATTGGTTGCATGTTGCTGTGAGTCTTTTTTCTTTTATATATTTTTGTCTTGCTGAGGACGGCACTTGGACATAGGGCCGAAATATTCATTCAAATTATCTCCACTGTCTTGCAAAAAGATTTCCCTGTTGTTCTTCGTGCTTTTGTTGTTTTGTTATGGAAAGGCAGTGTGGTCTTCGTCGCTATTTTAATTATCTACCAAGCGTGAAACTGCCACAAATCAGCATCGATAAATAAATGAAACCTAAAACAAACAGAAATTACAATAAATAACAGAGTCGAACTCAAAATGAGCAGAAATTAACATGAGTAGGGCTCAAAACCCCTATGCCTTCCCAAGGCCAGAACAGAATTTGCACTTTACTGAAAAAATACAAATGGAAAGTGCATTGTCAGTTTAATATACATACACTGATGTTTGTTAATGAAAATGTTAATATTATTTGATTTATTAAAGTTCTAAAAGTAAAAACATTTATATTTTTTTACGTCGACAATTTTATCTGTCAGAATAAAAAAATACCGCTCAGTGGAAAACAAGTAGCGGGTGACAGAATACGCTGAAGCTATATAATTTGGGCTATATATTTGCAAATTAATTTGGGGGTGGGGGTTAGGTTTTTTGGGTCAGTCTACCAATACCCCCCTAAGGTGCAAATATATAGCCCAAACTTGTTTCTAAAGTATAATATTTCATCACGTTTTGGGATTTCTCAGTAGGATTAACCTAACTTCACTTCTTGAGTGTTGGTGGTATAATACATAAGTACCAATTATAGGAATTGATCTTTTTGCCAGGAATCCTCACCATTTAAAAACTTGTTGCATTTTCATTACTATTCTGGTGTCCTCCTCCCCCCCCTGCAATATTTTTGGCGGCTGTATATGCTTGATTGAGTTGTTCAACTGCAGTCTATGATTTTTTTATGGTCTAGGAAAGTTGTTAGATAAGTGAATGCAATTTTACAGAATAGCTATTCTTCTCAAATTAGGGTATTGCAATTTTTTTAATGCCTAGGCCTACTTCCACAACTTCTAATGCTTGGGCAAGGCTATCAGGATATCGAGGCTAATCCTGAGATAAAAACAATAAAATAGAACAAAAATGTGATAAAATTGGATTTGCGATTCAAACTCTTTCTAAATGTAATCTCCTTACCATAAAAATTGCAGCCCCTTCCCTCTGCCCCTCTTAATGAGACAGAATTAAACTATAGATTATATTCAAATTCATGGAATAGTTGATTAAAATGGGAGCAACCCCAAAACATGATTCATAAAAAATTATATACTACAGCCGAAAGAAAAAATTTGGTTATTATTTCCCGATTGTTTTCTTGCAAAGTTTTATGTTGTTTTTCGACTTCTTTTTTTTTTACAAACAGTTGGTCTTTATTTCTTAATATTATACCTAATATCTGTGCTTGAAGATTGGTCGAACAGTTTGTGGTACTGAACTGTAAGTAATTCGACTCAACAGGAACAAAAACTCTAAAAAAGAGGAACTGCAAAACAAAAAAGAGCTGTTTTCATTTTTGATATTCATTTTTTTACCAGGTGATTTATCGCTTCTCTTCTGCGAGAAAAGATGTATCTTGTCTCATGCTGCTGCTTTTTAAAACGTGTTCAAACCGAAAGATTGTTGAGTTTCAATGTCGCTATGTGAAAATCTACTTTGAAGTCGTTTTTATCCTTTGTACTTGTTGACAAGTTTTTACTCACTGAATTTCTTTTCAACTGAAAGTGAATATTCGTCCAAACCTTGTACAAATAGCCAAATTCTCTCAAAACTGTTTATTTGTCAGTTAAAAGAATGAAAAAGGGCTGGTAGCTATCAGGCTGTACAAGCAGTTCTCTCGTGAATCTTTTTTTCCAGGCTCATAATGAATTTTTTCAAACTCAAAAATTTTAGCGCATAGAAGGAAATTTTTTTTTCGAAACATGTTTCTAAACAATTGGTGACAATGGGGTTTGGTTTATCTTTAGTAGGTTTCTTTAGAAAAAAAAAGGTTAGAAGGGTGCCATTAAAAAGATTGGACAGCTAAATTCTGGTGAATTTTATTTTTCAAATCGACACCATTTTAAGGGGGTTTTAGGCTCTGTCTATATCTATGTACTCTGTCTTAGGCTACAGCTGTCTCTGCAACCATGGTATATAGAAAATCTATTAAATAGGGATATTTTTTGTTGTTTTTTAAATCAGTATATTGTCTTCAAGTGTGATTAAATAGTTATGGTAAAAAGGTGAAATTGGTTTCATAATAACATTGGCATAGATGCTGAAATATTTTGATAAAGAAAAAAGAGTAGTCGAAGGCAAATTTAAACCTTGTCATAAGTGGATCCCAGGAAGATTGTCCTCCTTAGTTAACCTAAACAATTGATTGATTTCTCAGAATTATTTTAGAAAAATGTTGTTACATTTTAGTGGATTTTAAAACCAAAGACTTGGTTTTAAAGACCAAAGATTTTTCTGAAAATAGTTTTTAAATATATTCAGTTTCATTTGGTTTGAATTTAAATTCCATTAGAAGGTAGTTACTTAATTTTTAATAATTTCTTTAATTGATAAATATAATACTGTTACATAATATCGATTTGGATCTAATCTTAGATTTGTTGTCACATTCTCGAAGCTCTAAAAGTAATAACAGCTAGATATACCCTCTTGGAAAAAAATAATGGCTTAGACACTATAGGCCTACACTTTACAGTGTTTTAAGCAATAAAACCATGAATAAAGCAATAAAACAACATGTTGATAAAAAAAAGAGTAGTCGAAGGCAAATTTAAACCTTGTCATAAGTGGATCCCAGGAAGATTGTCCTTCTTAGTTAACCTAAACAACTGATTGATTTCTCAGAATTATTTTAGAAAAATGTTGTTACATTTTAGTGGATTTTAAAAACCAAAGACTTATTTTTCTGGAAATAGTTTTTAAATATCTTCAGTTTCAGTTGGTTTGAATTTAAATTTCGTTAGAAGGTAGTTACTTAATTTTTAATAATTTCTTTAATTGATAAATATAATACTGTTACATAATATCGATTTGGATCTAATCTTAGATTTGTTGTCACATTCTCGAAGCTCTAAAAGTAATAACAGCTAGATATACCCTCTTGGAAAAAAATAATGGCTTAGACACTATAGGCCTACACTTTACAGTGTTTTAAGCAATAAAACCAAGAATAAAGCAATAAAACAACATGTTGATAAAAAAAGAATAGTCGAAGGCAAATTTAGACCTTGTCATAAGTGGGTCCCAGGAAGATTGTCCTCCTTAGTTAACCTAAACAATTGATTGATTTCTTAGAATTATCATAGACAAATGTTGTTACATTTTAGTGGATATTAAAAAACTAGACTAATTTTTCTGGAAATACTTTTTAAATTTCTTGAGTTTCACTAGATTTGAATTTTAAATTCCTTTAGAAGGTAATTACTTAATTTATAACAATTTTTTTAATTGATAAAAAGAATGCTGTAACATAATATCGTTTTTGATCTAATTTTAGATTTATTGTCAAATTTTTGAAGCCCTAAAAGTAAGACCAACTAGATATATCCTCTTGGAAAAACATAATGGCATATACATAAGAGGCCTACACTTTGTAGTGTTTTGATCAATAAAACCATGAATAAAGCTTTCATTACAGGAGTTTAAACAAATTTTCCAACCTAATAGTTTTTGGCTTGGAGAATTTACTAAAAGAATACAGCTAACAGAACAAGATAAAAGTTGTATTTTTCCTTTTTTACCGTGAAAGTATATTGTTAATTAAAATCAACAACTGGACATTAAAAATAGTTACTTCAAAAAGGTAAGTTTTTGAATTTTTTTACCCTTTTCTCTGCTGAAGGAGTTGAGTCTGTGCTTTCAAATTTATTAAGATAACATATGTTCTGCAGTAGTTAAAAGTCATTACTAGTCATCAATCATTATATCTTTTTTATTTTAGGACTCCTGACTAAATTCTGTGTCGTATCCATATGTTGATGATAGTACAATACTTCTCATAATTTGCATTAATTCCGTTCTCCAAGATCTTTCATGGACTTTCCACAAATTCTGAAAATAGCTGATCTAATCACAGTTTCTGAGGATTCTTTGAGAGGCAGCGCTGTAGAGATGCCTATAGTAAAGGCCATACGGCTCCAATGTTGTATTATTTATTATTTTTTCCAGAGGCACTTTATATGGAAGGGGTCGTCGTAGAAACTTCAAAGGGGTTTCATTCGATTGGAAATCAAGAATTCTAGTGCCCTTTTAAATAGTCAAAAGTGATTGGAGGACAACTAGCACCCCCCCCCCCACACGCCCATCATACCCCCAAACACATATAAGGAAAATTTTGAGATAGCCATTTTGTTCAGTGTAGTTGATTTCCAGATAAAAAATATATTTTTGAGGAGGACACTCCCCCACAACCCTCAGGGCAAGGGTGTTAAGTTATGCGCTGGGGGCATATAAGGTTTTTATAGAAGGCGTTGTTTTAGAAACTTTCAAAAAGGCTCATTTAATTGGAAATTCAAAGGGCTAGTTCCCTTTTTAATAGTCGAAAGTGATTGGAGGCCAACTAGCCCCCCACGCCCATCATTTCCCCAAACACATCTAATCAAAATTTTAAGATAGCCATTTTGTTCATCGTAGTTGGTTTCCATATAGAAAATGTGTTTTTGAGGAAGACACTCCCCCACAACCCTTTAGGCAAGGGTTTTAAGTTATGCCCTGGGGGCATATAAGGTTTTTATAGAAGGTGTTGTCGTAGAAACTTCAAAAAAGGCTTATTCGATTGGAAATTCAAAGGGATAGTGCCCTTTCTAATAGTCAAAGTGATTGGAGGGTAACTAGCCCTCCCCCCTCTGTGCCCATCATTCCCCCAAACACATCCAATTCAAATTTTGAGATAGCCATTTTGTCCAACTTAGTTCACTTCCACATAGAAAATATGTTTTTAAGTAGGACACTCTCCTAGAACCGTTAGGGCCCGGGTTTTCAGTTATGCCCTGGGGGCATATAATGTTCTTATAGAAGGTGTCGTTCTAGAAACTTCAATAAAGGCTCATTCGATTGAAAATTCAAAGGGCTAGTGCCCTTTTTAATAGTTGAAAGTGGTTGGAAGGCAACTAGCCCCCCCCCGCCACTCATTCCCCCAAACACATCCAATCAAAATTTTGAGATAACCATTTTGTTCAGCGTAGTTGATTTCCAGAAAAAAATATTTTTTTGAGAAGGACAGTCCCCCAAAACCCTCAGGGCAAGGGTTTTAATTTATGCCCTGGGGGCACGTAAGGTTTTTATAGAAAGTGTTGTCGTACAAACTTCAAAAAAAAATCATTCGATTGGAAATTCAAAGGCTTGGTGCCCTTTTAATAGTCGAAAGTGATTGGAGGGCAACTACCTCCCCCACGCCATCAATCCCCAAACACATCCAATCAAAATTTTGAGATAGTCATTTTGTTCAGCCTAGTTGATATCTAGATAGAAAATATGTTTTTGAGGAGGACACTCCCCCAGAACCCTCAAAGTAAGGGTTTTAAGTTATACCCTGGGGGCATATAAGGTTTTTAGCTGAGAAAAAGGCTCATTCGATTGGAAATTGAAATGACTAGTGCCCTTTTTAATAGTCGAAAGTGATTTGAGGGCAATTAACCCACCTCTCACAACCACCGTTTCTCCAAATAAATCGAATCAAAATTTTTAGACATCCATTCTATTAAACTTAGTTTTAAGATCTGGAAATTAGGTCTTTGAGGATGACAAGTCTCCCACAGCCCACAGGGCAAGGGTTGTAAGTTAAGCCCTTTGGGCCTATAAGGTTTTTTATAGACAAAGTTGTCGTAGAAACTTCAGTAGACAACTTCAGTAGAGCCGAATTCTCAAGCGTCACCGCTTGAGATTTTCTATGTTGTCGTAGAAACTGTCGTAGACAACGTTGTCGTAGAAACTTATGCTAAAAAGCCATACAGTAAAGGGAAGCTAGGAACACCATTTTTGCCCTGAATTTATGTGTTAAGACTCAATTTACTAAATAACTGATTCTATAATCAAATTCAAATAAAAAAATAGCCAAATAGGCTAAAGTTTATTTTATAGCATTTTGCGTAAAATCAAATCTTCTGCCAAATAGAACAATGATGAGAGAGCTTTGATGATATACTCATCATTGTTTTCAGACGGCTGATCAGAGCCGAATGATGAAAGACGTTTGCACAAAAACAACCAAAGATGTAAGATGTACTGCTACAAGTACAGACTCCTCATTCCTGACCTTTTGTAATTTTTCTTCAGAGAGCACCATAGCCTTTCAGTACATTGAGTGTGGATGGTCATATCTTCAGGGTCAACAAAGTTGTTGGAATGATTTATCTGGTGATGAGTAAAGATTACTTCTGAAAGACTAGAGTATGCTGCCCAGCAGTTAGTCATAATTATCGAATATTATTATTTATTTATTATTGATACATTTTGGTCATTTTCAAGACTTCAAAAAAGGCTTAAATTTGAATTGCAATAGAAGCAATTATTATTTTCATAAAGAACATAAAAAAGGGCATCAAGTGATATGATCACTTTATTTTTAAGTCAATAATATGAACAACAAAAATTTTACCAGAAATATGGTTAACCAATAGGCCCTATCTGCTTGCACAAGCAGGGCTCAAGAGAAGAAATCACCATAATAATCTGAAAAGAACATTAAAAACAAGAAAAGTACTCAAATTAGTTATTAATCTATACAGAATCTTAAAACCAAAATATATAGCTCATCCTATATATTTCCCTGCACAGGGGCATCCTAAGCCTCTTTTCATTCGGGAGAAGGGGGGCAAACTTTATAGATTTTACTTAATTGCTATGGTACCTTATTTCTGTCAAATTTTCTGCAGAAATCAGGTATTTTGCATAATTTCTTCTAATTTTGCAAAATTTTTGCCTTTGGTGAAAACTTTACTGAATCCCGAAAAATTTAGTGGGGCTGTGTGCCCCGTCTGCCTTCCCCCCTGTCTTTGGATGCCCCTGCCCATGTATTTTCAGTTTGTTGAATTTTCCAATCTTGGTTCAGTTTATGGGTATTTGGCTGACACAAAAAGTTCTGCACTGCAAGATACATAAGAAATATACAATTGAAGTTGGCTGTATATTTGAACATTTGCAAGGGTAAGGGGGTTAAGCAATATGCAGTACTTAGTAACAATATTTGTATATATTCTAGGGCTGATTTTAAATTGAAGCAGTACAAAAATTGGTTTTTAATTTGTATACCAAGGAGGTTGTTAAAATAAAGTAAAGCAAAGCTTTTTTAGGAATGATACATGTAAGTATTTTGTATTTTTTAAAGTTGTTATCAGAATCTAATAGTGTTCTCTTCTCATGACCCTGAACTGTAAACTAGTACCATATTTCATTCTGAAAAGGGTTAGTTCTGAATAAGCCACAAATATTTCCATGGTTCATCAATGCTGTCATACCATTAAATTTGTGATTTTCTTAGTTTTAAAGGTACTTTTGCATTATCAGGTCCTCTCAGCTTAAACACTATAGATTGGCAATGATAAAACCTGTTTTGTGACCTCTTATCTGTTGTAGAGCAGGTAATGATAGTAAGGTTTTCATTGCGTATACGATATTAAACTGTGTTTTTTGGATTTTAGGGGGGGGGTACCTAGGTTAGGTTACGTATTTAATATATGCAATGCTTTACCCCTCCCCCCCTCTAATGTGCAAAGATATAGACTAAATTTGTTTCTAAACTATTATATATTTATCCTATTTTATTTCATTAGCATTAACCAAACTTGACTTTTTAGAGAGGCCCTGATAATGCAAAAGTACCGTTTTAAATTTTTATCTGCAAGTTGAGTGTATAATTTACCAAAATGTAATATATAATTTACCAAAATAAAATATATAATAATAGAAACAAACTTGATAATCTGATTAGTAAAAACATTCTGGGTATTATGAAGTAATAATATTAATGTTTTTCAGTTTTGTTTTAGTATGTTAGCATATTCATTGGCTAAAAGAAACACAATACGTTGTGTAAACTGCTTTAAAACATTTTTCTGTTGCTTCACTGCGTTGACACTACTTCAACCTAAAAAAAAGCCATTCAAAAAAATGTCAAAAAGTATACCTTGAATTGTATTTATGCTTGCAATTTGCTTCCCTTTGGATTTGCTGCTTTACTCCTTCTTTGCAAGCATTTCAATTTGAAGGAAGAGTTGAAGGTTTTGGTTTAGTTGTTTCCCTCTCAAAAGGAAGTACCATAAAATTCTAAATATTAACAAAAAATCATACTAAAATACCTACTTATTTTGCTCCTAAAAGCACTTTAATCTACTATCCCTTCCCTCCTGTCTAATGGTCAAACATATAGGCTATCCCAAATTGTTTATTCTCCTCAAGTTTTCACTGTTGCTTTATGCTGTAGATAATTTCGGAGACCACACTGCCTTTCCATGACGATAAAATAAAAGTCCAAAATAGGGATAAAATCCTTTTCAATAGACAGTGTATAATAAATTTAACAAAAATACCAGATATTTCGGTCACATATACAGTGACGTTATCAATAGTAAAACATCAGTTTTGATCTTGTTTGGCACGGCTAGAATAACTATTGACTAGATTTTTCCGATGCCGAGCCAGGGCCTTAGAAGTCCAAGCTCTTTCCATATTGAAAACCAAAATTTTGCTTGACTACATGAAATGACAAGATCTGGATTTTTACGACCACCTTGGAATGATTCCTTTACGAATTTGTTAAAGGAACAGCTTGTTTTTCTGCAAAGCAGAGAGCATGGCAGATTTCTGCACAATATATATCTAGACAACTCGAAACATCTTTTTGAGGTAACTGGAGTGACTTCTGAAGGAGATAAAATGGGACGCTGATTTTATTCAGGACTGAATCTACCGACTCGATGAATGGGGCTTGATCGATTTTCGACCAGGCGCGACAGTGTCCTGGGCTGAAGGAGCAAGAGGTGTGGTTTGGTGACCAGAAGATGGCATACCTACAGAGCAAGTTATGGGAAGATGATCAGACAACTGATAATCAAACACGACCTTTACAATATCCGCTTTCAAATCTGACGATACTACATTGTGGTTCAGGTTGGAAGTTCGTGAGGACGTGTGAACATACATAAAATCGGACGATTTATCTAAAACACACAAGAAATCACTACATAAACCCTTAACTAGTGTTGTACGCGGTGACGCTTGAGAATTCGGCTCGGACAGATAACAATTAAAGTCACCGGCTATAATGCAAGGTAAACCTAAGTGCCGAATTTTCTCTATACGTGAACCTAGTTTTTCACCAGATAGCGCAAACAAGTGCTCAGACTGGTCATTATTGTAGTCTGTGGGAAGATACACACTAATACATACGGAACAATCCACTCTTACAGCTAGATAATAATCATTTGCTTCGAAAATACTAGAACGGAGAGCTGATTTCGCAAACGTAACAAGTCAATCCGAGGGTTGGCCTCTATTGTTCAGCTGTCTAGCGGGTACAAAATAAGTTGTCATATCCTCAAGCTCAAGTATGTTCAGACCATGTTTAGTAACAAAATGTTCCTGGAGATAAATCACACTAAACTCAGAACGGAGGCTTTCCAGAACCGGAAGTTTATTAATAAAAGAGCCGTTTATATTCCACAATAGAAGAGTTAGTGACGAGGTCATTAGTTCGAGGGTTAACGGTTTTTCGTGCACTTCACACTATAGCAAGCATGACCCTGCTTATTGCAACCAACGCAAAAGTCTGCCTTCTGACATGGGGTATTGGACGTAGATTTGTGATCGGCGAAGCCGCATTTGGAGCACAAAGAACCGTTCTTACAATATGCAGCTAGGTGACCGATTGTGAGGCAATCAAAGCAGCGCCGAGGCAAGAACACGAACTCTTCAACTGGGAAGTGTTCATATCCGATTTTCACTGAAACTTTGAGAAACATATTGAGGTAGTTTCGTGTTGGAAAGTAGATTTTAAATGTTCAAGACTTGCCACACTGTAGGGTTTTATTGCACTTGGGGATTAGCTGTTTTAGAGACTGTTCGTCTAGATCCTCCGGCACTCGCTTGATCGCAGCTAAAAAATCAGGTCCCTTGAGGGAGATGTTGAGCGACGGTTTCACACGTTTAGGTGCATCCACTATCTCGCTCGCGGTGATATATATATATATATATATATATATATATATATATATATATATATATATATATATATATATATATATATATATATATATATATATATATATATATATATATATATATATATATATATATATATATATATATATATATATATATATATATATATATATGATATATACGGAAATTATATTCCGTATAATTTCATATATGAATATTCCGTATATGAAAGGGCTGTGCCTCTCAACGCCTCGCTCTTTACGCTAAAGTTTGACTTTCTCACAACTCTTTTTTTAAACAATAAAAACTTTAGCGTAAAGAGCGAGGCGTTGAGGAGGGCACAGCCCCTTCATATACGGAATAATTTCTGATCGTTTTAAGATTTAATGTCGCTCCTTACTTTCACTTTAAAAAACTTTTTTTATTTATTTACAGGCTGCGAAAGCGGGGGGTTTGGGGGGCGGCATTCCCCCAACTGTGCCTCCTAATCCCTGTACGTTTTAAGGTTCGACCTTGTAACTCAGCCTCTTTAACTCTTTAGAAAACGTAGTTTTTTCAATAATTTCTGCACGTCTTTGTACAGTTTATTACTCAAGGGTCGACCTTGTAACTCAGCCTTTTTAACTCTTTAGAAAACGTAATTTTTTTCAAATAATTTAAAAAAGAAACTGAGTTTCTTTTTAAAGTTTAAATTCAGTATATAAAAAATTTGCTCTGACAGTGAATCGAACCCGGGTGTTCCGCCTGACAGTCTGGAGTATAAACCGCTAGACTAAACAGACACAATTGTAACGTTTTTAGTAAATGGTGCTATTTTCGACTGCAAGCAAATTCCCAAAAAACTTGATATTTGGTTTTTGGAAAACAGGGAAGGAGTGATCAGATTGAGCTGAAATTTTGAAGATAAGCTCCCGGGCCCCAGGAAAGCTTATCCTTTAAATTTCAAGCCCGATCAGACAACGTTAAAGGGGGTTGTGGTGGGAAAAATTAACATGGGCTAATATAGGAAAACGAGGTTTTTCAAATATAAATTTGGGGGATAATTTTTTGTCCGAAAACATCAAAAGGCCCTAACAGGTCGAATTCTGCTTCGAATGAGTCCTCATTCACCCGGATCCTTTGCCAACTGTGGCCTGTAGGCGGGCTAAGAAAAAACAAAAATATGAATTTATATATATATATATATATATATATATATATATATATATATATATATATATATATATATATATATATATATATATATATATATATATATATATATATATATATATATATATATATATATATATATATATATATATATATATATATGTATATATATATATATATATATAGTACTGGGAGCTCAGCATGCATATGCTGCCATTCCTCTGCACAGCTACATGGCAGGAGTGTATGTATTGATTCTCATTGTCACTTGTCTTCTAACCGCACTCTTTTCTTGATTGGAAAGATACAATCTATTTCTCAAATTGTGACCTATTTAGATTGTTTGTGGCCAGAAATGTCAATGTACTAGTTTTAAGAAGAAAAAAACTATGTAGCCAATTTTGAGGCCAAGTCTTGGTACAGATACCCACCTGACTTGTATATAATAATTGTATTTATTGCTTGTCTTCTAGCTGCAGACAATGTGAGCCTTTTCTTAAAGTTGTGATGTCACCATGGGTTCAATATAACCGCAAGGGAAAAATACTAATTCATCCTTAAAGTTTTAACCTTTTTTCGATCTTTTTTTGTCTAGAAAAAAACTATATAGTCAACGTTAAGGGCAGGCCCTGGTGGTTGGCATGCAGCCTGCTTGTTCATACTAATTTTTTTGTAAGTAGTAAACTCCAAATGGTTGCCGGTTGTTTGCTACTTTTAACTCAGGAAAATGGAGGGCTCCATAGGTTAAATGTTGAAGGGTTCTAAGGACTTGTGATTAACAGTTGCGTAGTTTAGAGCATCTTTGTAGGTTTCAAGTGAGTTTTGTGCCACATGTTAGCTTTGTAGATTTTGGTCGTGTTCTAATGTAATATTTTCTTTTTTTTTCAGTTTTGTTTTTTAATTGTTCTGATTTTGCTGTTCTTTGTCTTCTAATGGCAATTTTTTTTATTCTTCATTTCAGTTTTATGCCTTATGGTACTTGCTTTCTCTCAATTATGCATATCTTTTAACCTCATATTGCTTTGTTCTTCACTTTCATTTTAATTTGCTTTGCTTCTCAATGTTGGATGTCTTGTACATGCATATCTCTTTGTTCCTTGCTTTTGTTTTTGACTTGTAATTGTTGCCAATGCAAGTATTCTAACTGTATATTTCTCTGTTCTTCAGTTTTGTTTATCAATCACCTTAGGCATTTTTTTCATACCCTTTACCTTAACTGCTCAGATTGGTCGTATCACATTCGATGGTCTAGGTTGTTGCTTTGTCCTCAAGGCATTATGAAAACTGAATAAAACACCTTTTGTTAATTGACTCATTACCCTTGGTGTTTTATACTTAGCTATGTTCCGTTTGTAATGTTGCATGCGTCATATATTTAAAAACAATTTGATCACTCCTGAAGGGGGGGGGGGTTGATGTAGTTTATTTTCTTAAATAAACATATGAAGAAATATGTAAATATGACCTTATGAGCATATGTAAAAATATGCATAAGAATATGTAGAAATATGCTCATAAGTATGACGTCACTCATGTGGATTTTTTTCAAAATTGAGACTCCTAATGAATTTTCTTAAACTCTTTATTTGCTGTGGAAAAAGTAGGGTAGCAAAATAGCAATGCTACTTGGTGCAGTTTTCAAATTTTTTGGCAGATTTTGTCTGAAAATGCAATTTTTACATATAAAAGTAATTTTTGGTCAAAGAAAAGCTGTCAAAACACAAGTTGTGCTCTGCCATGCAAAAAGTGGGATAGCATAGTATCAGTACTACTTGGCAGTTTTCATGACCTAGTAAAATTTGTTGGTAGATTTTTTTCTGAAAAAAAAAAACAGAACATTCACTATCCATGAATATTTGGGGATTTCCCCAGAAATCTGTTTTCTTGAGAAAAAAAAGAAAAAAAAAGAGGTTAAAAAAAATCCTTTGAAAATATAAGTGAGTTAGATTGAAAAGTTATTCCAAAATGGAAAAGGGAAAGCATGTAACCTATGCAGAGAGGTGGAGGGGATTTCATGATAAATTTAGAGATATTTTCATTGTTGAGCTATAAATTAGATGAGCATACCACTCGAGACCTTTTTTTTATGCTCTTTTAAAATATAACCATCATTTTACTCAGATATTAATTGGAAACTTTAAGGTGATACTTTTTTCTTTTATTTTTTTGCAATTTAGTTTGAGTCTTAATTTCTTTTACTCTAGACTAGGTTTTTGGCATAATATATTAATCTTAAATACATACTAATTGAATGCATCATAGATTAAACGGTACTTATGTATTATACTACCAACACTCAAGTTTATGCTTTGTAAAACTTGAGAACAAAACGACTTTATCTGTCTGTATTCAGAAACAATTAGCTTACGCTCAGTGGAAAACAAGTGGCGGGTGACAGAATACATTGGAAATAAACAATTTGGGCTATGTATTTGCAAATTGATTAGGGGTGGGGGTTAGGTTAGTTTGGGCCAGGTTACCAATACAAAGTGATTATTTCTCCAAACCGTGCACAAATAACCAAAGTCTCTCAAAACTGTTTATATGTCAGTTGAAAGAATGAAAAAGGGCTGGTAGCTATCAGGGTGTGCATACAGTTAAAGCAGGTAATGGGAAAGCCTGAAAGTAGAAGAGTTGTAGCCTAAAACAGCCATCCTACAATGTAGCAGCAATTCTCTGTTTATTTTGGGGATTAGATTAGGGCAAAACTGATATCATAGCTTCATTCGGAAAACTATTGATGTGTCTAATTCCAAGCTATACTAAGTTACATTTGTTACTTTTCGACAAATTCTGCGCATAAAAATACTTTTTGCTCAAAGTAGAGATGTCAAAATACAATTTATACTGTTAAAGTATCGACAGCTTTTGGAATTCTGCTACTGGCAGCTTTGGAACTTTTTGCACACCTGATCTTGATCTATTTAGGTTGTTTTTGCAGGCCAGAAAATCCCAGGATACCAATTTTCCAAAATATTTTTGACAAGCCCTGATGCTTGCTGTCGCTTATAATGCTTGTTGTTATTTATATTATAAACATATATTTTTCTTTGTTTTTCATTTTCAATGTCTACTTGTAATTGTCGTTTTGGCAAGTATTATAACTGTAGATTCCTTTGTTCTTAATGGTCTATGTTATTAATTGGTCTACTAGGAATTATGAAAATGTATAAAATGCTTTTTGCAGAAAGACTCATAATACTTTGTATTTTATGCTTATCTATGGCTCTTCTGTAATTTTGCCTGCAATTAAAAAACACTAGAAATGATAAAACCACTACTGAGATATATATGATGTATGATTTTAAAATGTGCTCATAAATATGATGTCACTCTCGTGAAACTTTTTTTTCCAGGGTCTTAACAAATTTTTACAAACTCAAAAATTTTAGTGCATAGAATGACATTTTTTTTTTCGAAACGTGGTTCTAAACATTTGATGGCACTGGGGTTTGGTTTATCTTTAGTAGATTGCTAAAAAAAAAATGTCAGAAGAGTACCACTGAAAAGATTGGACGGCTAACTTCTGGTGAATTTTTGTTTCAAATCGACGCCATTTTTAGGGGTTTTAGGCTCTGTCAATGTCTATGTACTCTGTCTTAGGTTACAGCTGTCACTGCAACCATGGTATATAGAAAATCTATTAAATAGGAATATTTTTTGTTGTTTTTTACATCAGTAAAAAACATTGTCATTGTCAGTATTGTCTTCAAGTGTAATTAAATAGTTGTGGTAAAAATGTGAAATTGGTATCATAATAACATTGGCATAGATGCTGAAACAATATTTTAATTAAAAAAAAAGATTAGTTGAAGGCAAATTTAGACCTTGTCTCAGGAAGATTGTCCCCCTTAGTTAATTTAAACAATTGATTGATTTCTCAGAATTTTTAGACAAATATTGTTACATTTTAGTGGATATTAAAAAACTAAAGATTTATCTTTCTGGAAATTTTTTTAATTTTCTTGAATTTCACTAGATTTGAATTTTAAATTTCTTTAGAAGGTAATTACTTAATTTTTAATAATTTTTTTGATTGATAAATACAATGCTGTTACATAATATCGTTTTCTATCTAGTTATAGATTTATTGTCACATTCTTGAAGCCCTAAAAGGAAGAACACCTAGATTTATCCTCTTGGAAAAATATAATGGCATATACATAATAGGCCTACACTTTGTAGTATTTTAAGCAATAAAACCATGAATAAAGCTTTCATTACAGGAGTTATAACAAATTTTCTAACCTAATAGTTTTTTGGCTTGGAAAATTTACTAAATAATACAGCTAACAGAATAAGCTAAAAGTTGTATTTTCCTTTTTTACCATGAAAGTATATTGTAAATTAAAATCAACAACTGGACTTTAATAATAGTTTGTTTAAAAAGGTAAGTTTTTGAATTTTTGCACCCTTTTGACTGCTGAAGGACTTGAGTCTGAGCTTTCAACTGTATTAAGATAATATATTCTTTCCAGTGGTTTAAAGTCATTATTAGTCATCAATCATTATATCTTTTGTATTTTAGGACTCTCCTGACTAAGATCTGTGTTGTATCCATTTGTTGATGATAGTATAATACTTCTCATAATTGGCATTAACTCCGTTGTCCAAGATCTTTCATGGACTTGCCACTAATTCCGAAAATGGCTGATCATCGCAGTTTCTGAGGATTCTTTCATTAAAAACGGTAATTCTATACATTTAAATTTTCTGTTACAGCATAAAAGAAAAGCTACTTTACTCTAGAAAATACTCGTACTTTTTTTTTATTTTTCTCATTAAGGGGTCCTTAAAGAAAAGCCACTCTAGAAAATATTCATCCCTTTTTTTCTCATTTCTCATTAAGGGGTCCTAAGAAAAAAAAAAATTAACTGCATGTGTTTTTGGATCTAACGATTGAGAGCTGAGGTGTGATAAAAGTGGCATCTTTGTGCCACAAAACTTATTTAAATTCAGATTTTTAGCTTTTATTTTTAAGTGTGGTGAGTCAAGTCATCATCCCGTAGAGAACTTTTCTATCAATCTTTTACCTGTGTAGGTAAAGGGGACAATATATTACTATCAAATCAGTGTTAGTCCTGGGGCTTCATATGGGAATGTCAAGTCATAATGCGCGTAAGAAAGGACTAAAATTAGTTGAATTCAGCTGTTAAATTTTGGGTGACTATATTTTGTATTTTATTGTTTTGGAACTAATGCAGAAACCCCCATTCGATTGGTTGTGATTCTTTGTGATTGTTAAGCTGTAAAATCTTTATTTTTTGGTTATATATTTTTATTCAATATTTTTTTTTATTGAGTACAATATCCTAAATTTACACTTATCCAGCTATTAGTTCTATGTTATGTATTTTTTTTAAGAATTTCAGTTTTTTGTCTGTTCTATGTTAAAGAATTTCTTTGTATGTTTCAGGTTTTCTTTTGCTTTATAAAAAGCAGATTTAAAAATAATTTGAGAAAACACCTGTATAGCCTATAAATATAATTTTATGTATGTATATAATGTCTGTATATTTAAATTTTTACACGTAACTACAAAGAAAAAGCAGTAGCATTTGTTTAGTATGCTTTACAGTTAAAATTTTTATATGTCTGTTTAATTTAAAATTTGTTTTAGAATTTGAAGACGCTTTACCATGTGACCTTGAGAAGCCCTTTCATGTTTCAAACCATCTTTTGTCACCAAAACATGAAGATGTTCCCTTGCTGAATTTACCTTGCATTTCAGGACCATGTAAATTTGAATATGACACCCAGGAATTGCAACCCAAATGTTCTAACAATGAAGTTATATCTGATTTTTTTTTGTTGTTGATTTAAATGTATTGGATATTATTTTATTTGACAAAAACAGGATAAAGAGACTTAATCTTAAGATGGAACATTTGGTTTATATTTTTCCAATGTTCAGGTTTTTGCCAAATCGCTTTTGTTGTCTTTAATGAATTGAATTGTAAATCAAGTATTTTGCAGTAGGTTGCATTAAGACTTGGCTTATTGTAGAAAGAGGAAAGCCAAGACGGTTAGTCCAAGTAATTGAGAGGCAATTTGAGAAGCTGTAAAATTTTATTTTTTGATTATATATTTCTATTCAATACTTTTTTTTATTGAGTACAATATCCTAAATTTACACTTATCCAGCTATTAGTTCTATGTTATGTATTTTTTTTAAGAATTTCAGTTTTTTGTTTGTTCTATGTTAATGAATTTTGTTGTATGATTCTGGTTTTAATCTGTTTTATAAAAAGTAGATAAAAAACGATTTGAGAAAAAACCTGTATAGCCTATACATTTAATTTTATGTATGTATATAATGTCTAAATGTATATGCTAAAAAGATAACTAAAAGCTAAAAAAATAACTAAAAAGAAAGAGCAGTCGCATTTGCTTAGTAAGTCTTACAATGAAAATCTCTATATGTCTGTTTAATTTAAATTTTCTTTTAGAGTTGGAAGTCACTTTACCTCTTGACCTTGAAAATCCCTTTCATGTTCCAGATCATCTTTTCTCACCAAAACGTGAAGATGTTCCCTTGCTGAGTTTGCCTAGTATTTCAGGACCATGTAGATTTGAAGACGACACCCAGGAATTGCAACCCAAATGTTCTAACAATGAAGGTATATCTGAAACTTTGTATCTTTGTTGATTGATATGTATTGGATGTTATTTTATTGGACAAAAACAGGAGAAAGAGACTTAATCTTAAGATGGAACTTCGTTTTTATCCTTTTCCAATGAGCAGGTGTTGACCAAACCGCTTTCGTAGTCTTTAATAAATATTTTTAAACTTTCACAAAATAGTTTTGCAGGTTTTTATTATTTTCAAAAAGCTTGATAATAAGCCTTAAAACTATATCTTTATATAAATTTTATAATCCTTATTCATAGTGTATATTTCTCTTTCAATTAAGATATAAAGAAATGAATCTCTATTTTTTTAATTCCAAAGTGTATTTTAAAGAAGCATAAAATCGACTTCTTTATCTCAACTGCGTAACAGAAATATATAATTTATGATATTAATATACTGAACACACTAGATTCAAACAAAAATACTTAATTCATTTTTTGCAGATGAAGTCAAAAGTTTTTTGTCTGTTTAGGAAAGCTATTCAAAATATTTTGCTATAAAAAATTTACTTTTTTTGTATTTTGTAAATATTTAGCTTTAATACCATAACAAGTATAACTGGATTAAAAAAAAAGAGACAAAAGTCGCTTTTTCCTCATAGATATGAATCCTTTTAATACACAGTAAAAACTATGACAAAAAAAAAACGAACAAGAGCCTAATTAAAAAATTTATAACAAACAAACGGGTTACCTGCATGTAAAAACAGGATGATGAGCTCTTACGTTTTCCGTTTCTAATAACCAGTTATCAGTTGCCTCTGAACAGTTTTCAGTCGGAGTCTAAATATTGTTATATTTTACAATTCACTCATAGCTAATGAACAGTGAACTAGAACAACACATTCATTGTTCACAGTTCAATAGAAATTTTAAACCCCAAACAGGCGCATGTCTATAAAAAAAAGTATCGGATAGCAAAGAACTCTGCTCTTAAGGTACTCCAGCCTCACTTTGTTACAAAGTGATTTTTTTAAAAGATTCTAAAGTATCCAAGTACTGATAACGTTGTCACTATGTGCGACCGAAATGTCTGAAATTTTTTTTACTGTTTTTCAGTGTATATTGAAATCATTTATCTCTATTTGAATTTTTATTTGTTAGATCTGTTGAAAGCTTGACTTATGTTTTTTTTTTTTTTTTAATCCAATTATTGTGTGCTACATAACAATTTAAAAATTTGATAAATTATGTAAAGTACTTGAGCTCTCTCTCTCTCTCTTTTTGTAATAAAAAACAATTATATTTGCGGTAATTTTTCTTATCAGTTAATTATCGTTTTATTTAAAAATATTCAAACGTTTTTATATTTAAATTTATCATTTTCGCTATTTAGTTTCATAAGAAAAAATAATTTTGATTTATAATATAATCATGAGAGAGAGAAGAGGGATAAGACATTGAATTAGCTCTCTTATTGAAGGATATTCTACTGTTTTTTTCTGTTTTTAACTCTGTAGACTTTCAAAACATTTTGAAAGATATGTATTTTTTCAGTTTTAAGAGTTTTGATTTTATGTGTGATTTGGTTAACTCTGTAGACTTTTAAACTTTTAGGTTGGTTTTCACCACACGTGTCTGGACTTCACCTAAAGGGAAATACGTCACTAGTTGTTTCAAAGAGTCCATCCGAATGCAGTTTTTTAATGTCGTCTGCATCAGAATTTGAAAGAAAAGGCTTAGAGTATCAGAACACAGGTTGGAAAAGTAACCTTTAAAACAAAAGTTAAGGAAAATTTAAAATACATTTAAGAAATTAAAAAACACGAAGATATATAAATATGAGGTATTTGGTAAGACTTTTTCTCTAATTCATGATCTGAACGGATACAAAAGAGTGCATACAGGTGAGAAACCGTATAAGTGTGACGTTTGTAATAAAACCTTTTCCCCAACCTCAAATTTGAACAACCATAAGATAGCGCATACGGGTGAAAAACCGTTTAAGTGTGATGTTTGTGATAAAACCTTTTCTGTTGCCATCATACGTTGAACAACCATAAAAGAATGCACACGGGTGAAAAACCGTTTAAGTGTGACGTCTGTGATAAAACGTTTTCTTTAGCATCATATTTGAACACCCATAAAAGGGTTCCTACGGGTGAGAAACCATTCATGTGCGATGTTTGTAACCAAACTCTTTCTCGTACAGCATCAAATTTAAACACCTATAAGAGAGCGCATACGGATGAGAAACTCTTTATGTGTGATGTTAGCGACCAAACTTTTTCTACAGCATCAACTTTAAACAACCATAAGATAACGCTTACGGGTGAGAAATCGTATACGTGTGCCGTCTGTAATAAAACATTTTCCCAAGCAGCAATGTTGAACACCCATAAAATAGTTCATACGGGTCAAAAATGATTTCAGTGCGATGTTTGTGATAAGAACTTTTCTCAAGCCTCAAAGTTGAACACCCATAAAAGAGTGCATACGGGTGAAAAACCGTTTAAGTGTGATGTTTGTGATCAAACCTTTTCTACAGCATCAAATTTGAACACCCATAAAAGAGTGCATACGGGTGAAAAACCGTTTAAGTATGATGTCTGTGATAAAACCTTTTCTCAAGCATCATATTTGAACATCCATAAAAGAGTGCATACGGGTGAAAAACCGTTTAAGTGTGATATTTGCGACCAAACCTTTTCTATGGCATCAAATTTGAACATCCATAAAAGAGTGCATACGGGTGAGAAGCCGTTTAAGTGTGATGTTTATGACCAAACCTTTTCTACAGCATCAAATTTGAACACCCATTAAAGAGTGCATACGGGTGAAAAACCGTTTAAGTGTGATGTTTGTGACCAAATCTTTTCTCAAGCATCAAGATTGAACACTCATCAAAGAGTGCACATGGGGGAGAAGTCATTTAAGTTTAATGTTTGTGACCAAACCTTTTCTACTGCATCAAATTTGAATACCCATCAAAGATTGCATACGGGTGAAAAGTCATTTAAGTGTAATGTTTGTGTCCAAACCTTTTCTCAAGCATCAAATTTGAACACCCATCAAAGAGTGCACACGGGGGAGAAGTCATTTAAGTGTAATGTTTGTGTCCAAACCTTTTCTCAAGCATCAAATTTGAACACCCATCAAAGAGTGCACACGGGGGAGAAGTAATTTAAGTGTAATGTTTGTGACAAAACCTTTTCTCAAGCATCAAGTTTGAAAACCCATCAAATAGTGAAAATGGGGGAGAAGTTATTTAAGTGTAATGTTTGCGTCAAAACCTTTTCTCAAGCATCAAGTTTGAACACCCATCAAAGAGTGCACACGGGGGAGAAGTCATTTAAGTGTAATGTTTGTGACAAAACCTTTTCTTAAGCATCACATTTGAACACCCATCAAAGAGTGCATACTGGTGAGAAACTATAAACTTGATGTACTTGACCAAATCTTATCTTGAGCAGAAAATTTGAACAAGCACCAAAGAGGGCATATGAGTGAGTAGGTAGTTCCATGTTATGTGTGTGTTTTTCGCAATTTTGCTGTTTTAATGCATATCAAAGACTACGTTAAGGTGAAGAACCTTTCCTATGTGATATGCTTAGGAAAACTTTCCTGGTTTTAGCAGCAGGAGTTTAGGAAGATTTTTGTATCCTCAGTGGTTTCTGATTATCCTCACAACCAATTTGTCCATCAAATTAGTTTTCCTCAGTGCTTTTTTTATGTGCTTAGTTTCTTTGTTAATACAACTTTTCTTGATTGTTACCAGTTTTATATATGTAAGAAATGCCTGTTTACATTGGGGTTTTGGAATGAGCTCCAAAGATTTCACACAGGTGAGAAACTGTTTAAAATATGATTTATGCAAGAAATGCTTGCCGTGGCTGGACTATTTGAACACGCTCAAACAGTACATACTACATATAGGTATAGGTAAGAGTATATAGTACATATAGGTAACATTTGAATGTGAATTGTGCAATTGGTTATTTTCATTTAAGTCAGCTCTGATTTAGAATATAAGAACCTATTGTAGAACAATCCTCTAAGTGTATAGACTACAACAAGACCTTTGGAAGAATATGGATTTTTATTAATAAAAGAAAACTTAATGAAGGATTAAAGCTGTTCCGCGTCCGCTAATTCTCACATTTAAATGAGCAGTTTTTTGATTGGATTACAAGATTTTGAAATTAGAATAATTTTGATTGGATGTTTTTCAGAAAATCGTGGGCTTGGAAGGGGTGTTAGTTGCCTTCCAATCACTTTTGACTATTAAAAAGGGCACAAGCCACTTCAATTTCCAATTGAATGAGCCCTTTTCAAAGTTTCTACGACAACTTCTTCGATACGAAGTTGCCTGCTCTAAAGGAAAAAAAATAATAAATAATACACTGTGCCAACATCGTTCGTGTATGCCCTCAGGGTATAACTTAAAACCCTTGCCCAGAGGGTTGTGAGGGAATATCCTCCTCAAATGCAGGGCAAAGATGTTTTTGAAGAGATGATGAGTCGATGAAATTGTGGCGAGAAGCGCGACAATTTTTACTGGCGCCGTCAAAACTAGTATTTGGTTAAATAAAAACCACAAAAATACTGACATATCATCTCCCAAAATCTCGAACGGTAAACGCAGCAGTTATACCGACTTATACCGTGATTTTACAGATTTTGCCACAATTTTCCATTCGGTTAAATAAAGCGCGTATAAACATTGATATGACAATAGGAATGACATAACAGTGTCACAACGCCATCATGACATCTACTAAAATCTTAATCTTGGTAGATAAAAGCAGCAGTTTTATCCACGCATACCCTGATTTTACGGATGGCGCCCCATTTTTTCATTCGGTTATATGAAGATATATGAAAATAGTGATCTCAGTCGACAAATGCAGCGGTTTTAATGACTGGGAGGATTGGGAGAAGACCTAATTGGTATTAATTAGTACCAGTTATTTGCAGTGTGGCAAGGCCTTATCGACGTTTTATAACAGGATAGGTGGGTAGTAGATTATAAGTGAACCACAAATGAACCACAACAGTTACAAATGAACCATAAATTTTTTATTGTCAATTGATCCATGGGTCCCGTTTCTTTAGCCATAATTATTTTCATTCTTTTTGTGGAAGTAAATTAAGAAATTGACAACCAATTTTGTCTTTCTTTCTTGTACAAGTTTTTGGTTGCTGAAACTCCTAATTATTATAAAATTTATTTTTAGACAATGTAAACTTCTGTTTCTTTTGAGATTATCAATTTAAAAAGAATTTTGTTAGGAAATAGGGATTTGCTCTTTTCGGCTTGTGTGGTTCAATATTGGTCATTGGATAAAAAGACAAGCTTAAATTGCCAAAAAAAAACAAACAGAAAACTATATAAATATTGAAATTGCTAGTTTAAATATGCTATAGAAGAAATTATTATTATTAATAAAGAGCATAAAAAAGGCATTGAGAGGTATTTATTTGTAAGTCAATAATATGAAAAATAAAATAATGGGTAAATATTTACCAATCATATTATTGAGTTGCAACTAAAGTAAATATACCACTTGATGCTTTTTTTCTCTTTACAAATGGAATATCACTTTTGTCGAAAATGAATTTCAGCCCCCCACCCCTATATATACCAATTCAGGTTATATGTTTGCACATTAGGGGGGTGGGGTAATATAGTTTTCTCTGTTTTTTTTTGCAGTTTAAGCTTGTGGCAATTAAAATATATAATCTCAAAAGAAACAGAAGTTTACATCGTCCAAAACTAAATTGTACAATAATTAGGATATTTAGCAACCAAGAACTTAACAAGAAAGCAAGATATAATTGGTTTTCAGTTGCTTAATTTAGTTACACTACAAGAATGAAAACAATCAACCATTTAACCAAATGAAAAAATAGGGCGCCATCCGTAAAATCAGGGTATGCGTGGATAAAACCACTGCTTTTATCCACCAAGATTAAGATTTTAGTAGATGTCATGATGGCGTCGTGACACTGTTATGTCATTCCTATTGTCATATCAATGTTTATACGCGTTTTAATTAACCGAATGGAAAATAGTGGCAAAATCTGTAAAATAATAGTATAAGTCAGTAAAACTGCTGCGTTTACCGATCGAGATTTTGGGAGATGATATGTCAGTATTATTGTGGTTTTTATTTAACCAAATACTAGTTTTGACGGCATCAGTAAAAATCGTTGCGCTTCTCGCCACGATTTCATCGACTCAACATCTCTTCAAAAACATCTTTGCCCTGCATAACAGAAGTGAGTTGAAATCCTTTCATTTATTAATAAGATGAACCTTCCATACTCAGTTGTAGCAGCTAAAATTCCTAAGTCCAAAGCAACCTGTATCAGTGACAGCACCTAGGTGGCCTCCACAACTTGCATCTATTGCCATCAAAATCTAAACCTCCAAAAGTTCAACCAGCAAATAAACTAATGTCAGGTATTCAGTTAATAAACCAGCCATCCACTGAAGAAACCCCTACACCATACCAGCCAACAAGGGGAGAGAGAGGAGTGGCAGAAATTAGCTACCTTTCAAACAATATATTTTCTCATTGACAGCATCAATGAAATTTTACAAGTGAAAAACAACCACACAAGAAAAGCCATCAGTATACTACTTGGAACAGAAATATGGAAAACAGCAGTGCTGCAGCTGCAAATCATCAAACAAAACGTGGCTATACCACCAACCCCAGGAATCATCTCTGAACTTCTATCAATCCAAACACCTTAGCTAACCCAAACAAAAGAGCAAGAAAACACTGCAGTAAAGATAAATTGCCAGAAGATTAAGAGATGGTAAATAACAATAATTAATTACTTGGGCTAGAGTTAGTTCTTTATCATAATTTTAATTACAAAAGAATTTTAACCACAACTATTTTATAGGCAGCGTGATTGCGCTGATTAAGTAAAAAATGATGTTAGCGCAAAGTATTTTTTTTTCCAAATCCGGGCACTTCGTATCGAAGGAGTTGTCTTATAAACTTCGAATAGGGCTCATTCGATTTGAAATTGGAGTGGCTAGTGACCTTTTTAATAGGCAAAACTGATTAGAGGGCAACTATCCCCCACCTATGCCCATAACTCCCCCAAAACACATCCAATTACAAGTTCGAGATAGACATCTTGTTGAGCGTATTTGATTTCCAGATAGACAATATGTTTTTTACGAAGACACTCCCCCAAAACCCTCAGGGCAAGGATCTTAAGTTAAGCCCTGAGAGTATGTAATAACAATGTTGGCTCAGTGTATTATTTATTATTTTTTCCTTTAGAGCAGGCAATTTCGTATCGAAGAAGTTATCGTAGAAACTTTGAAAAGAGCTCAGTCAATTGGAAATTGGAGTGCCTTGTGCCTTTTTAAACAGTCGAAAGTGATTTGAATGCAATATACACCCCATCCACGCCCACTATTTCTCGAAACACGTCCAATCAAAATTTTGAGGTAGCCATTTTGTTCAGCGCAGTTAATTTCCAGATAGAAATAATTTTTTTGAGGAGGACACTCCCCCACAGCTTTCGGGACAAGGGTTGCAAGTTATGCCCTGGGGGTATATAATGTTCTTATAGGAAACGTTGTGTTTGAAACTTCAAAAAAGGCTCATTTGATTGGAAATTCAAGAAGCTAGAGCACTGTTTAATAGTCGGAAGGGATTGGAGGGCAACTAGCGTCCCTCCTACCCACGCCCATCAGTCCGGCAAATACTTCCACTCAAAGTTTTGATATAGGTATTGTGTTCATCGTAGTTGATTTCCTGATTGAAATTATGTTTTTGACGGGTACACTCTCCTAAAGCCTTCAGGGCAAGGGATGTAAGTTATGCCATGGGGGCATATAAGGTTTTTATAGAAGGTGTTGTCGTAGAAATTTCGAAAAAAGCTCATTCGATTGCACACTCAAAGGGCGCCGGCTCTTTTTAATAGTCAAAAGTGATTGAAGGGCATGTCTATGGCGTTCACCATGCCTACCATTCCCCCAAACATATCCTTTAAATATTTTGAGATTGCCTTTTTGTTCAGCGTAGTTGATTTCCAGGTACAAAATATTTTTTGGAGGAGGACACTCCCCCACAACCATCGGGGCAAGGATGTTAAGTTACGCCCTGAGGGTATATCAGAACGAGGTTGGCACAATATATTAATTATGATTTTTTCCTTAGAGCAGGGAAGTTCGTATCGAAGAAGTTGTCAGTAGATGTAGTAGGTACCATTTTGCTTAGACATATAGGAATTACCATGCTATTTGCTTGAAGCTCTACACCTTTTCAAAGAGAGTGAGTATCCCCTCGCATTTGAACTATAGTTGAGATTGTTTAACGTAACCTGGCTGGATTCTGAGGCAACACCTATTT